>NW_027138288.1:2500-60811 GCF_035084215.1 Heptranchias perlo
CACTGTACCTGCCCTGGGAGTGTTTGATGGGACAGTGTAGAGGGAGCTTTACTCTGTATCTAACCCTGTACCTGACCCTGGGAGTGTTTGATGGGACAGTGTAGAGGGAGCTTTACTCTGTATCTAACCCTGTACCTGACCCTGGGAGTGTTTGATGGGACAGTGTAGAGGGAGTTTTACTCTGTATCTAACCCTGTACCTGACCCTGGGAGTGTTTGACGGGACAGTGTAGAGGGAGCTTTACTCTGTATCTAACCCTGTACCTGCCCTGGGAGTGTTTGATGGGACAGTGTAGAGGGAGCTTTACTCTGTATCTAACCCTGTACCTGCCCTGGGAGTGTTTGATGGGACAGTGTAGAGGGAGCTTTACTCTGTATCTAACCCTGTACCTGACCCTGGGAGTGTTTGATGGGACAGTGTAGAGGGAGCTTTACTCTGTATCTAACCCTGTACCTGCCCTGGGAGTGTTTGACGGGACAGTGTAGAGGGAGCTTTACTCTGTATCTAACCCTGTACCTGACCCTGGGAGTGTTTGATGGGACAGTGTAGAGGGAGCTTTACTCTGTATCTAACCCTGTACCTGACCCTGGGAGTATTTAATGGGACAGTGTAGAGGGAGCTTTACTCTGTATCTAACCCTGTACCTGACCCTGGGAGTGTTTGATGGGACAGTGTAGAGGGAGCTTTACTCTGTATCTAACCCTGTACCTGCCCTGGGAGTGTTTGATGGGACAGTGTAGAGGGAGCTTTACTCTGTATCTAACCCTGTACCTGACCCTGGGAGTGTTTGATGGGACAGTGTAGAGGGAGCTTTACTCTGTATCTAACCCTGTACCTGACCCTGGGAGTGTTTGATGGGACAGTGTAGAGGGAGCTTTACTCTGTATCTAACCCTGTACCTGACCCTGGGAGTGTTTGATGGGACAGTGTAGAGGGAGCTTTACTCTGTATCTAACCCTGTACCTGACCCTGGGAGTGTTTGATGGGACAGTGTAGAGGGAGCTTTACTCTGTATCTAACCCTGTACCTGCCCTGGGAGTGTTTGATGGGACAGTGTAGAGGGAGCTTTACTCTGTATCTAACCCTGTACCTGACCCTGGGAGTGTTTGATGGGACAGTGTAGAGGGAGCTTTACTCTGTATCTAACCCTGTACCTGACCCTGGGAGTGTTTGATGGGACAGTGTAGAGGGAGTTTTACTCTGTATCTAACCCTGTACCTGACCCTGGGAGTGTTTGACGGGACAGTGTAGAGGGAGCTTTACTCTGTATCTAACCCTGTACCTGCCCTGGGAGTGTTTGATGGGACAGTGTAGAGGGAGCTTTACTCTGTATCTAACCCTGCACCTGACCCTGGGAGTGTTTGACGGGACAGTGTAGAGGGAGCTTTACTCTGTATCTAACCCTGTACCTGACCCTGGGAGTGTTTGATGGGACAGTGTAGAGGGAGCTTTACTCTGTATCTAACCCTGTACCTGACCCTGGGAGTATTTAATGGGACAGTGTAGAGGGAGCTTTACTCTGTATCTAACCCTGTACCTGACCCTGGGAGTGTTTGATGGGACAGTGTAGAGGGAGCTTTACTCTGTATCTAACCCTGTACCTGCCCTGGGAGTGTTTGATGGGACAGTGTAGAGGGAGCTTTACTCTGTATCTAACCCTGTACCTGTCCTGGGAGTGTTTCATGGGACAGTGTAGAGTGAGCTTTACTCTGTATCTAACCCTGTACCTGACCCTGGGAGTGTTTGATGGGACAGTGTAGAGGGAGATTTACTCTGTATCTAACCCTGTACCTGCCCTGGGAGTGTTTGACGGGACAGTGTAGAGGGAGCTTTACTCTGTATCTAACCCTGTACCTGCCCTGGGAGTGTTTGACGGGACAGTGTGGAGGGAGCTTTACTCTGTACCTAACCCTGTACCTGACCCTGGGAGTGTTTGATGGGACAGTGTAGAGGGAGCTTTACTCTGTATCTAACCCTGTACCTGACCCTGGGAGTGTTTGATGGGACAGTGTAGAGGGAGCTTTACTCTGTATCTAACCCTGTATCTGCCCTGGGAGTGTTTGATGGGACGGTGTAGAGGGAGCTTTACTCTGTATCTAACCCTGTACCTGACCCTGGGAGTGTTTGATGGGACAGTGTAGAGGGAGCTTTACTCTGTATCTAACCCTGTCCCTGACCCTGGGAGTGTTTGATGGGACAGTGTAGAGGGAGCTTTACTCTGTATCTAACCCTGTACCTGACCTGGGAGTGTTTGATGGGACAGTGTAGAGGGAGCTTTACTCTGTATCTAACCCTGTACCTGACCCTGGGAGTGTTTGACGGGACAGTGTAGAGGGAGCTTTACTCTGTATCTAACCCTGTACCTGACCCTGGGAGTGTTTGATGGGACAGTGTAGAGGGAGCTTTACTCTGTATCTAACCCTGTACCTGCCCTGGGAGTGTTTGATGGGACAGTGTAGAGGGAGCTTTACTCGGTATCTAACTCTGTACCTGCCCTGGGAGTGTTTGATGGGACAGTGTAGAGGGAGCTTTACTCTGTATCTAACCCTGTACCTGACCCTGGGAGTGTTTGATGGGACAGTGTAGAGGGAGCTTTACTCTGTATCTAACCCTGTACCTGACCCTGGGAGTGTTTGATGGGACAGTGTAGAGGGAGCTTTACTCTGTATCTAACCCTGTACCTGACCCTGGGAGTGTTTGATGGGACAGTGTAGAGGGAGCTTTACTCTGTATCTAACCCTGTACCTGACCCTGGGAGTGTTTGATGGGACAGTGTAGAGGGAGCTTTACTCTGTATCTAACCCTGTACCTGACCCTGGGAGTGTTTGATGGGACAGTGTAGAGGGAGCTTTACTCTGTATCTAACCCTGTACCTGACCCTGGGAGTGTTTGATGGGACAGTGTAGAGGGAGCTTTACTCTGTATCTAACCCTGTACCTGACCCTGGGAGTGTTTGATGGGACAGTGTAGAGGGAGCTTTACTCTGTATCTAACCCTGTACCTGCTCCAGGAGTTGGACTGTGCTGAATCTCTTTTGCAGAATTTGTACACTTTCCTTGCCGGTCCGAATGTTATCGCTGAGTTGAATCTCTCAGGGACAGACTGCATTATCGACGTTGTGAGTAAAAATCGTTCGTCTCCATCTCCATCCCTTCACCTTCTCGTCTTTTGGGTTTAATCTTAATATTCCCCAGAGTTCAGTCTGGTTGAGTGTGATCTCGGACCGGGTGAGTGTGATCTCGGCCCGGGTGAGTGTGATCTTGGACCAGGTGAGAGTGATCTCGGACCGGGTGAGCGTGATCTCGGACCGGGTGAGCGTGATCTCGGACCGGGTGAGTGTGATCTCGGACCGGGTGAGTGTGATCTCGGACCGGGTGAGTGTGATCTCGGACCGGGTGAGAGTGATCTCCGACCGGGTTAGAGTGATCTCCGACCGGGTGAGAGTGATCTCGGACCGGGTGAGTGTGATCTCGGTCTGGGTGAGTGTGATCTCGGACCGGGTGAGTGTGATGTGGGACCGGGTGAGTGTGATCTCGGTCTGGGTGAGTGTGATCTCGGACCGGGTGAGTGTGATCTCGGACCGGGTGAGAGTGATCTCGGACCGGGTGAGTGTGATCTCGGTCTGGGTGAGTGTGATCTCGGACCGGGTGAGTGTGATCTCGGACCGGGTGAGTGTGATCTCGGACCGGGTGAGTGTGATGTGGGACCGGGTGAGAGTGATCTCGGACCGGGTGAGTGTGATCTCGGACCGGGTGAGTGTGATGATGGACCGGGTGAGTGTGATCTCGGACCGGGTGAGAGTGATCTCGGACCGGGTGAGTGTGATCTCGGACCGGGTGTGATCTCGGACCGGGTGAGTGTGATCTCGGACCGGGTGAGTGTGATCTCGGACCGGGTGACTGTGATCTCGGACCGGGTGAGTGTGATCTCGGACCGGGTGAGAGTGATCTCGGACCGGGTGAGAGTGTGATCTCGGACCGGGTGAGTGTGATCTCGGACCGGGTGAGCGTGATCTCGGACCGGGTGAGTGTGATCTCGGACCGGGTGAGAGTGATCTCGGACCGGGTGAGAGTGATCTCGGACCGGGTGAGTGTGATCTCGGACCGGGTGAGTGTGATCTCGGTCCGGGTGAGTGTGATCTCGGACCGGGTGAGAGTGATCTCGGACCGGGTGAGAGTGATCTCGGACCGGGTGAGTGTGATCTCGGACCGGGTGAGTGTGATCTCGGTCCGGGTGAGTGTGATCTCGGACCGGGTGAGAGTGATCTCGGACCGGGTGAGTGTGATCTCGGACCGGGTGAGTGTGATCTCGGACCGGGTGAGTGTGATCTCGGACCGGGTGAGTGTGATCTCGGACCGGGTGAGTGTGATCTCGGTCCGGGTGAGAGTGATCTCGGACCGGGTGAGAGTGTGATCTCGGACCGGGTGAGAGTGTGATCTCGGACCGGGTGAGAGTGATCTCGGACCGGGTGAGTGTGATCTCGGACCGGGTGAGAGTGATCTCGGACCGGGTGAGTGTGATCTCGGACCGGGTGAGTGTGATCTCGGACCGGGTGAGTGTGATCTCGGACCGGGTGAGAGTGATCTCGGACCGGGTGAGTGTGATCTCGGACCGGGTGAGTGTGATCTCGGTCCGGGTGAGTGTGATCTCGGACCGGGTGAGAGTGATCTCGGACCGGGTGAGAGTGTGATCTCGGACCGGGTGAGAGTGTGATCTCGGACCGGGTGAGTGTGATCTCGGACCGGGTGAGAGTGATCTCGGACCGGGTGAGAGTGATCTCGGACCGGGTGAGAGTGATCTCGGACCGGGTGAGAGTGATCTCGGACCGGGTGAGAGTGTGATCTCGGACCGGGTGAGTGTGATCTCGGACCGGGTGACTGTGATCTCGGACCGGGTGACTGTGATCTCGGACCGGGTGAGAGTGATCTCGGACCGGGTGAGCGTGATCTCGGACCGGGTGAGAGTGATCTCGGACCGGGTGAGTGTGATCTCGGACCGGGTGAGAGTGATCTCGGACCGGGTGAGTGTGATGTGGGACCGGGTGAGTGTGATCTCGGACCGGGTGAGTGTGATCTCGGACCGGGTGAGTGTGATCTCGGACCGGGTGAGCGTGATCTCGGACCGGGTGAGTGTGATCTCGGACCGGGTGAGTGTGATCTCGGACCGGGTGAGAGTGTGATCTCGGACCGGGTGAGCGTGATCTCGGACCGGGTGAGTGTGATCTCGGACCGGGTGAGAGTGTGATCTCGGACCGGGTGAGCGTGATCTCGGACCGGGTGAGTGTGATCTCGGACCGGGTGAGCGTGATCTCGGACCGGGTGGAGTGATCTCGGACCGGGTGAGTGTGATCTCGGACCGGGTGAGCGTGATCTCGGACCGGGTGAGTGTGATCTCGGACCGGGTGAGCGTGATCTCGGACCGGGTGGAGTGATCTCGGACCGGGTGAGTGTGATCTCGGACCGGGTGAGTGTGATCTCGGACCGGGTGAGAGTGATCTCGGACCAGGTGAGAGTGTGATCTCGGACCGGGTGAGTGTGATCTCGGACCGGGTGAGTGTGATCTCGGACCGGGTGACTGTGATCTCGGACCGGGTGTCTGTGATCTCGGACCGGGTGAGAGTGATCTCGGACCGGGTGAGCGTGATCTCGGACCGGGTGAGAGTGATCTCGGACCGGGTGAGTGTGATCTCGGACCGGGTGAGAGTGATCTCGGACCGGGTGAGTGTGATGTGGGACCGGGTGAGTGTGATCTCGGACCGGGTGAGTGTGATGTGGGACCGGGTGAGTGTGATCTCGGACCGGGTGAGTGTGATGTGGGACCGGGTGAGTGTGATCTCGGACCGGGTGGAGTGATCTCGGACCGGGTGAGTGTGATCTCGGACCGGGTGAGTGTGATCGAGGCACCGAGTACACAAGCCGGGAGGTTACGGTGAATTTCCAGGGCGATGGGGGACCGAGCAGGGGGAGTGGGACTCGTTGGAGAGATGTAACCAAAGAGCCAGCACAGGGCCGATGGGCAGAATGGCCTCCTGTGCTGTATCCTGTACTCTGATAAGCCAGGGCTGAGTCTCAGATCGCTGACCGATAGCCTCTTGCCCCCTCCAGCTGTTCGGTGCGCTGCTGCGGGGCTGCTGTGCCCACCTGACCCTCCTGGACCTCTCCGGCAACGTCTTCTCCCACAGGTGAGTGGCTCTGGGTTTGGCCCCGAGGGTAAGGGACCATGAGAAGCCTCACCGTCCCCACCAACCCACCTCCCGTCTCTTCCCCCCACAGGAGGGCGAAGGAGACGCTGCCTTCCTTCCGGAGCTTCTTCAGCAACTCCTACTCCCTGACTCACCTCAACTTCTCCGGGACAAAGCTGCCCAGCGAGGCCCTCAGGTAGGTCACCTCCAGGGATCCACTCAGTGAGAGACAGGCCCAGATCCCCAATACAGGGCCTCAGGGATCCACTCACTCAGAGACAGGCCCAGATCCCCAATACAGGTCCTCAGGGATCCACTCACTCAGAGACAGGCCCAGATCCCCAACACAGGTCCTCAGGGATCCACTCACTCAGAGACTGGCCCAGATCCCCAATACAGGGCCTCAGGGATCCACTCACTCAGAGACTGGCCCAGATCCCCAATACAGGGCCTCAGGGATCCACTCACTCAGAGACAGGCCCAGATCCCCAATACAGGGCCTCAGGGATCCACTCACTCAGAGACAGGCCCAGATCCCCAATACAGGGCCTCAGGGATCCACTCACTCAGAGACTGGCCCAGATCCCCAATACAGGGCCTCAGGGATCCACTCACTCAGAGACAGGCCCAGATCCCCAATACAGGGCCTCAGGGATCCACTCACTCAGAGACAGGCCCAGATCCCCAATACAGGGCCTCAGGGATCCACTCACTCAGAGACAGGCCCAGATCCCCAATACAGGGCCTCAGGGATCCACTCACTCAGAGACAGGCCCAGATCCCCAATACATGGCCTCAGGGATCCACTCACTCAGAGACAGGACCAGATCCCCAATACATGGCCTCAGGGATCCACTCACTCAGAGATAGGCCCAGAACCCCAATACAGGGCCTCAGGGATCCACTCACTCAGAGATAGGCCGAGATCCCCAATACAGGGCCTCAGTGACACTCCAGGGATCCACTCAGTGAGAGACAGGCCGAGATACCCAATACAGGGCCTCAGGGATCCACTCAGTGAGAGACAGGCCCAGATCCCCAATACAGGTCCTCAGGGATCCACTCACTCAGAGACAGGCCCAGATCCCTAATACATGGCCTCAGGGATCCACTCACTCAGAGACAGGCCCAGATCCCCAATACAGGGCCTCAGGGATCCACTCACTCAGAGACAGGCCCAGATCCCCAATACATGGCCTCAGGGATCCACTCACTCAGAGACAGGACCAGATCCCCAATACATGGCCTCAGGGATCCACTCACTCAGAGATAGGCCCAGAACCCCAATACAGGGCCTCAGGGATCCACTCACTCAGAGATAGGCCGAGATCCCCAATACAGGGCCTCAGTGACACTCCAGGGATCCACTCAGTGAGAGACAGGCCGAGATACCCAATACAGGGCCTCAGGGATCCACTCAGTGAGAGACAGGCCCAGATCCCCAATACAGGTCCTCAGGGATCCACTCACTCAGAGACAGGCCCAGATCCCCAATACAGGTCCTCAGGGATCCACTCACTCAGAGACAGGCCCAGATCCCTAATACATGGCCTCAAGGATCCACTCACTCAGAGACAGGCCAAGATCCCCAATACAGGGCCTCAGGGATCCACTCACTCAGAGATAGGCCCAGATCCCCAATACAGGGCCTGAGGGATCCACTCACTCAGAGATAGGCCGAGATCCCCAATACAGGGCCTCAGTGACACTCCAGGGATCCACTCAGTGAGAGACAGGCCGAGATCCCCAATACAGGGCCTCAGGGATCCACTCACTCAGAGACAGGCCTAGATCACCAATACAGGGCCTCAGGGATCCACTCACTCAGAGACAGGCCTACATCCCCAATACAAGGCCTCAGCGACACTCCAGGGATCCACTCACTCAGAGACAGGCCGGGATCACCAATACAGGGCCTCAGTGACACTCCAGGGATCCACTCACTCAGAGACAGGCCGGGATCACCAATACCGGGCCTCAGTGACACTCCAGGGATCCACTCAGTGAGAGACAGGCCGAGATACCCAATACAGGGCCTCAGTAACACTCCAGGGATCCACTCAGTGAGAGACAGGCCGAGATACCCAATACAGGGCCTCAGTGACACTCCAGGGATCCACTCACTCAGAGACAGGCCGAGATACCCAATACAGGGCCTCAGTTACACTCCAGGGATCCACTCAAAGAGAGACAGGCCGAGATACCCAATACAGGGCCTCAGTGACACTCCAGGGATCCACTCACAGAGAGACAGGCCGAGATACCCAATACAGGGCCTCAGTGACACTCCAGGGATCCACTCAGTGAGAGACAGGCCGGGATCACCAATACAGGGCCTCAGTAACACTCCAGGGATCCACTCACAGAGAGTCAGGCCGAGATACCCAATAGAGGCCTCAGTAACACTCCAGGGATCCACTCAGTGAGAGACAGGCCGAGATACCCAATACAGGGCCTCAGTGACACTCCAGGGATCCACCCACAGACAGTCAGGCCGAGATACCCAATAGAGGCCTCAGTGACACTCCAGGGATCCACTCACAGAGAGACAGGCCGAGATACCCAATACAGGGCCTCAGTGACACTCGAGGGATCCACTCACTCAGAGACAGGCCTAGATACCCAATACAGGGCCTCAGTGACACTGCAGTGATCCACTCAGTGAGAGACAGGCCGAGATACCCAATACAGGGCCTCAGTGACACTCGAGGGATCCACTCAGTGAGAGACAGGCCGAGATACCCAATACAGGGCCTCAGTGACATTCCAGGGAACCACTCACTCAGAGACAGGCCTAGATACCCAATACAGGGCCTCAGTGACACTGCAGGGATCCACTCACTGAGAGACAGGCCGAGATACCCAATACAGGGCCTCAGTGACACTCCAGGGATCCACTCAGTGAGAGACAGGCTGAGATACCCAATACAGGGCCTCAGTAACACTCCAGGGATCCACTCAGTGAGAGACAGGCCGAGATCCCCAATACAGGGCCTCAGTGACACGCCAGGGATCCACTCAGTGAGAGACAGGCTGAGATACCCAATTCAGGGCCCCAGTGACACTCCAGGGATCCACTTAGTGAGAGACAGGCCGAGATACCCAATACAGGGCCTCTGTGACACTCCAGGGATCCACTCACTCAGAGACAGGCCGAGATCCCCAATACAGGGCCTCAGTGACACTCCAGGGATCCACTCAGTGAGAGACAGGCTGAGATACCCAATACAGGGCTTCGGTGACACTCCAGGGATCCACTCAGTGAGAGACAGGCCGAGATACCCAATACAGGGCCTCAGTAACACTCCAGGGATCCACTCACTCAGAGACAGGCCGAGATACCCAATACAGGGCCTCAGTGACACTCCAGGGATCCACTCACTCAGAGACAGGCCGGGTTCACCAATACAGGGCCTCAGTGACACTCCAGGGATCCACTCACTCAGAGACAGGCCTAGATACCCAATTCAGGGCCTCAGTGACACTCCAGGGATCCACTCACTGAGAGACAGGCCGAGATACCCAATACAGGGCCTCAGTAACACTCCAGGGATCCACTCAGTGAGAGACAGGCTGAGATACCCAATACAGGGCCTCAGTAACACTCCAGGGATCCACTCAGTGAGAGACAGGCTGAGATACCCAATACAGGGCCTCAGTGACACTCCAGGGATCCACTCAGTGAGAGACAGGCCGAGATACCCAATACAGGGCCACAGTGACACTCCAGGGATCCACTCAGTGAGAGACAGGCCGAGATACCCAATACAGGGCCTCAGTGACACTCCAGGGATCCACTCAGTGAGAGACAGGCCGGGATCACCAATACAGGGGCTCAGTGACACTCCAGGGATCCACTCAGTGAGAGACAGGCTGAGATACCCAATACAGGGCCTCAGTGACACTCCAGGGATCCACTCACTCAGAGACAGCCCGAGATACGCAATACAGGGCCTCAGTGACACTCCAGGGATCCACTCACTCAGAGACAGGCCTAGATACCCAATACAGGGCCTCAGTGACACTCCAGGGATCCACTCACTGAGAGACAGGCCGAGATACCCAATACAGGGCCTCAGTAACACTCCAGGGATCCACTCAGTGAGAGACAGGCTGAGATACCCAATACAGGGCCTCAGTAACACTCCAGGGATCCACTCAGTGAGAGACAGGCTGAGATACCCAATACAGGGCCTCAGTGACACTCCAGGGATCCACTCAGTGAGAGACAGGCCAAGATACCCAATACAGGGCCACAGTGACACTCCAGGGATCCACTCAGTGAGAGACAGGCCGAGATACCCAATACAGGGCCTCAGTGACACTCCAGGGATCCACTCAGTGAGAGACAGGCCGAGATACCCAATAGAGGCCTCAGTAACACTCCAGGGATCCACTCAGTGAGAGACAGGCCGGGATCACCAATACAGGGGCTCAGTGACACTCCAGGGATCCACTCAGTGAGAGACAGGCTGAGATACCCAATACAGGGCCTCAGTGACACTCCAGGGATCCACTCACTCAGAGACAGCCCGAGATACGCAATACAGGGCCTCAGTGACACTCCAGGGATCCACTCACTCAGAGACAGGCCGAGATACCCAATACAGGGCCTCAGTGACACTCCAGGGATCCACTCACTGAGAGACAGGCTGAGACACCCAATACAGGGCCTCAGTGACACTCCAGGGATCCACTCACTCAGAGACAGGCCGAGATACCCAATACAGGGCCTCAGTGACACTCCAGGGATCCACTCAGTGAGAGACAGGCCAAGATACCCAATACAGGGCCACAGTGACACTCCAGGGATCCACTCAGTGAGAGACAGGCCGAGATACCCAATACAGGGCCTCAGTGACACTCCAGGGATCCACTCAGTGAGAGACAGGCCGAGATACCCAATAGAGGCCTCAGTAACACTCCAGGGATCCACTCAGTGAGAGACAGGCCGGGATCACCAATACAGGGGCTCAGTGACACTCCAGGGATCCACTCAGTGAGAGACAGGCTGAGATACCCAATACAGGGCCTCAGTGACACTCCAGGGATCCACTCACTCAGAGACAGCCCGAGATACGCAATACAGGGCCTCAGTGACACTCCAGGGATCCACTCACTCAGAGACAGGCCGAGATACCCAATACAGGGCCTCAGTGACACTCCAGGGATCCACTCACTGAGAGACAGGCTGAGACACCCAATACAGGGCCTCAGTGACACTCCAGGGATCCACTCACTCAGAGACAGGCCGAGATACCCAATACAGGGCCTCAGTGACACTCCAGGGATCCACTCAGTGAGAGACAGGCTGAGATACCCAATACAGGGCCTCAGTGACACTCCAGGGATCCACTCACTCAGAGACAGGCCGAGATACCCAATACAGGGCATCAGTAACACTCCAGGGATCCACTCACTCAGAGACAGGCCAAGATACCCAATACAGGGCCTCAGTGACACTCCAGGGATCCAGTCACTCAGAGACAGGCTGAGATACCCAATACAGGGCCTCAGTGACACTCCAGGGATCCACTCACTCAGAGACAGGCCGAGACACCCAATACAGGGCCTCAGTGACACTCCAGGGATCCACTCACAGAGAGACAGGCTGAGATACCCAATACAGGGCTTCAGTAACACTCCAGGGATCCACTCAGTGAGAGACAGGCCTAGACACCCAATACAGTGCCTCAGTGACACTCCAGGGATCCACTCACTGAGAGACAGGCCTAGACACCCAATACAGGGCCTCAGTGACACTCCAGGGATCCACCCACTGAGAGACAGGCCAAGATACCCAATACAGGGCCCCAGTGACACTCCAGGGATCCACTCAGTGAGAGACAGGCCGAGATACCCAATACAGGGCCTCAGTGACACTCCAGGGATCCACTCAGTGAGAGACAGGTCTAGATACCCAATACAGGGCCTCAGTGACACTCCAGGGATCCACTCACTGAGAGACAGGCCTAGACACCCAATACAGGGCCTCAGTGACACTCCAGGGATCCACTCAGTGAGAGACAGGCCTAGACACCCAATACAGGGCCTCAGTAACACTCCAGGGATCCACTCACTGAGAGACAGGCCGAGATGCCCAATACAGGGCCTCAGTGACACTCCAGGGATCCACCCACTGAGAGTCAGGCCGAGATACCCAATACAGGGCCTCAGTGACACTCCAGGGATCCACTCAGTGAGAGACAGGCCCAGATCCCCAATACAGGTCCTCAGGGATCCACTCACTCAGAGACAGGCCCAGATCCCCAATACAGGTCCTCAGGGATCCACTCACTCAGAGACAGGCCCAGATCCCTAATACATGGCCTCAAGGATCCACTCACTCAGAGACAGGCCAAGATCCCCAATACAGGGCCTCAGGGATCCACTCACTCAGAGATAGGCCCAGATCCCCAATACAGGGCCTGAGGGATCCACTCACTCAGAGATAGGCCGAGATCCCCAATACAGGGCCTCAGTGACACTCCAGGGATCCACTCAGTGAGAGACAGGCCGAGATCCCCAATACAGGGCCTCAGGGATCCACTCACTCAGAGACAGGCCTAGATCACCAATACAGGGCCTCAGGGATCCACTCACTCAGAGACAGGCCTACATCCCCAATACAAGGCCTCAGCGACACTCCAGGGATCCACTCACTCAGAGACAGGCCGGGATCACCAATACAGGGCCTCAGTGACACTCCAGGGATCCACTCACTCAGAGACAGGCCGGGATCACCAATACCGGGCCTCAGTGACACTCCAGGGATCCACTCAGTGAGAGACAGGCCGAGATACCCAATACAGGGCCTCAGTAACACTCCAGGGATCCACTCAGTGAGAGACAGGCCGAGATACCCAATACAGGGCCTCAGTGACACTCCAGGGATCCACTCACTCAGAGACAGGCCGAGATACCCAATACAGGGCCTCAGTTACACTCCAGGGATCCACTCAAAGAGAGACAGGCCGAGATACCCAATACAGGGCCTCAGTGACACTCCAGGGATCCACTCACAGAGAGACAGGCCGAGATACCCAATACAGGGCCTCAGTGACACTCCAGGGATCCACTCAGTGAGAGACAGGCCGAGATACCCAATAGAGGCCTCAGTAACACTCCAGGGATCCACTCAGTGAGAGACAGGCCGGGATCACCAATACAGGGGCTCAGTGACACTCCAGGGATCCACTCAGTGAGAGACAGGCTGAGATACCCAATACAGGGCCTCAGTGACACTCCAGGGATCCACTCACTCAGAGACAGCCCGAGATACGCAATACAGGGCCTCAGTGACACTCCAGGGATCCACTCACTCAGAGACAGGCCGAGATACCCAATACAGGGCCTCAGTGACACTCCAGGGATCCACTCACTGAGAGACAGGCTGAGACACCCAATACAGGGCCTCAGTGACACTCCAGGGATCCACTCACTCAGAGACAGGCCGAGATACCCAATACAGGGCCTCAGTGACACTCCAGGGATCCACTCAGTGAGAGACAGGCTGAGATACCCAATACAGGGCCTCAGTGACACTCCAGGGATCCACTCACTCAGAGACAGGCCGAGATACCCAATACAGGGCATCAGTAACACTCCAGGGATCCACTCACTCAGAGACAGGCCAAGATACCCAATACAGGGCCTCAGTGACACTCCAGGGATCCAGTCACTCAGAGACAGGCTGAGATACCCAATACAGGGCCTCAGTGACACTCCAGGGATCCACTCACTCAGAGACAGGCCGAGACACCCAATACAGGGCCTCAGTGACACTCCAGGGATCCACTCACAGAGAGACAGGCTGAGATACCCAATACAGGGCTTCAGTAACACTCCAGGGATCCACTCAGTGAGAGACAGGCCTAGACACCCAATACAGTGCCTCAGTGACACTCCAGGGATCCACTCACTGAGAGACAGGCCTAGACACCCAATACAGGGCCTCAGTGACACTCCAGGGATCCACCCACTGAGAGACAGGCCAAGATACCCAATACAGGGCCCCAGTGACACTCCAGGGATCCACTCAGTGAGAGACAGGCCGAGATACCCAATACAGGGCCTCAGTGACACTCCAGGGATCCACTCAGTGAGAGACAGGTCTAGATACCCAATACAGGGCCTCAGTGACACTCCAGGGATCCACTCACTGAGAGACAGGCCTAGACACCCAATACAGGGCCTCAGTGACACTCCAGGGATCCACTCAGTGAGAGACAGGCCTAGACACCCAATACAGGGCCTCAGTAACACTCCAGGGATCCACTCACTGAGAGACAGGCCGAGATGCCCAATACAGGGCCTCAGTGACACTCCAGGGATCCACCCACTGAGAGTCAGGCCGAGATACCCAATACAGGGCCTCAGTGACACTCCAGGGATCCACTCAGTGAGAGACAGGCCCAGATCCCCAATACAGGTCCTCAGGGATCCACTCACTCAGAGACAGGCCCAGATCCCCAATACAGGTCCTCAGGGATCCACTCACTCAGAGACAGGCCCAGATCCCTAATACATGGCCTCAAGGATCCACTCACTCAGAGACAGGCCAAGATCCCCAATACAGGGCCTCAGGGATCCACTCACTCAGAGATAGGCCCAGATCCCCAATACAGGGCCTGAGGGATCCACTCACTCAGAGATAGGCCGAGATCCCCAATACAGGGCCTCAGTGACACTCCAGGGATCCACTCAGTGAGAGACAGGCCGAGATCCCCAATACAGGGCCTCAGGGATCCACTCACTCAGAGACAGGCCTAGATCACCAATACAGGGCCTCAGGGATCCACTCACTCAGAGACAGGCCTACATCCCCAATACAAGGCCTCAGCGACACTCCAGGGATCCACTCACTCAGAGACAGGCCGGGATCACCAATACAGGGCCTCAGTGACACTCCAGGGATCCACTCACTCAGAGACAGGCCGGGATCACCAATACCGGGCCTCAGTGACACTCCAGGGATCCACTCAGTGAGAGACAGGCCGAGATACCCAATACAGGGCCTCAGTAACACTCCAGGGATCCACTCAGTGAGAGACAGGCCGAGATACCCAATACAGGGCCTCAGTGACACTCCAGGGATCCACTCACTCAGAGACAGGCCGAGATACCCAATACAGGGCCTCAGTTACACTCCAGGGATCCACTCAAAGAGAGACAGGCCGAGATACCCAATACAGGGCCTCAGTGACACTCCAGGGATCCACTCACAGAGAGACAGGCCGAGATACCCAATACAGGGCCTCAGTGACACTCCAGGGATCCACTCAGTGAGAGACAGGCCGGGATCACCAATACAGGGCCTCAGTAACACTCCAGGGATCCACTCACAGAGAGTCAGGCCGAGATACCCAATAGAGGCCTCAGTAACACTCCAGGGATCCACTCAGTGAGAGACAGGCCGAGATACCCAATACAGGGCCTCAGTGACACTCCAGGGATCCACCCACAGACAGTCAGGCCGAGATACCCAATAGAGGCCTCAGTGACACTCCAGGGATCCACTCACAGAGAGACAGGCCGAGATACCCAATACAGGGCCTCAGTGACACTCGAGGGATCCACTCACTCAGAGACAGGCCTAGATACCCAATACAGGGCCTCAGTGACACTGCAGTGATCCACTCAGTGAGAGACAGGCCGAGATACCCAATACAGGGCCTCAGTGACACTGCAGTGATCCACTCAGTGAGAGACAGGCCGAGATACCCAATACAGGGCCTCAGTGACACTCCAGGGATCCACTCACTCAGAGACAGGCCGAGATCCCCAATACAGGGCCTCAGTGACACTCGAGGGATCCACTCAGTGAGAGACAGGCCGAGATACCCAATACAGGGCCTCAGTGACATTCCAGGGAACCACTCACTCAGAGACAGGCCTAGATACCCAATACAGGGCCTCAGTGACACTGCAGGGATCCACTCACTGAGAGACAGGCCGAGATACCCAATACAGGGCCTCAGTGACACTCCAGGGATCCACTCAGTGAGAGACAGGCTGAGATACCCAATACAGGGCCTCAGTAACACTCCAGGGATCCACTCAGTGAGAGACAGGCCGAGATCCCCAATACAGGGCCTCAGTGACACGCCAGGGATCCACTCAGTGAGAGACAGGCTGAGATACCCAATTCAGGGCCCCAGTGACACTCCAGGGATCCACTTAGTGAGAGACAGGCCGAGATACCCAATACAGGGCCTCTGTGACACTCCAGGGATCCACTCACTCAGAGACAGGCCGAGATCCCCAATACAGGGCCTCAGTGACACTCCAGGGATCCACTCAGTGAGAGACAGGCTGAGATACCCAATACAGGGCTTCGGTGACACTCCAGGGATCCACTCAGTGAGAGACAGGCCGAGATACCCAATACAGGGCCTCAGTAACACTCCAGGGATCCACTCACTCAGAGACAGGCCGAGATACCCAATACAGGGCCTCAGTGACACTCCAGGGATCCACTCACTCAGAGACAGGCCGGGTTCACCAATACAGGGCCTCAGTGACACTCCAGGGATCCACTCACTCAGAGACAGGCCTAGATACCCAATTCAGGGCCTCAGTGACACTCCAGGGATCCACTCACTGAGAGACAGGCCGAGATACCCAATACAGGGCCTCAGTAACACTCCAGGGATCCACTCAGTGAGAGACAGGCTGAGATACCCAATACAGGGCCTCAGTAACACTCCAGGGATCCACTCAGTGAGAGACAGGCTGAGATACCCAATACAGGGCCTCAGTGACACTCCAGGGATCCACTCAGTGAGAGACAGGCCGAGATACCCAATACAGGGCCACAGTGACACTCCAGGGATCCACTCAGTGAGAGACAGGCCGAGATACCCAATACAGGGCCTCAGTGACACTCCAGGGATCCACTCAGTGAGAGACAGGCCGGGATCACCAATACAGGGGCTCAGTGACACTCCAGGGATCCACTCAGTGAGAGACAGGCTGAGATACCCAATACAGGGCCTCAGTGACACTCCAGGGATCCACTCACTCAGAGACAGCCCGAGATACGCAATACAGGGCCTCAGTGACACTCCAGGGATCCACTCACTCAGAGACAGGCCTAGATACCCAATACAGGGCCTCAGTGACACTCCAGGGATCCACTCACTGAGAGACAGGCCGAGATACCCAATACAGGGCCTCAGTAACACTCCAGGGATCCACTCAGTGAGAGACAGGCTGAGATACCCAATAGAGGGCCTCAGTAACACTCCAGGGATCCACTCAGTGAGAGACAGGCTGAGATACCCAATACAGGGCCTCAGTGACACTCCAGGGATCCACTCAGTGAGAGACAGGCCAAGATACCCAATACAGGGCCACAGTGACACTCCAGGGATCCACTCAGTGAGAGACAGGCCGAGATACCCAATACAGGGCCTCAGTGACACTCCAGGGATCCACTCAGTGAGAGACAGGCCGTGATACCCAATAGAGGCCTCAGTAACACTCCAGGGATCCACTCAGTGAGAGACAGGCCGGGATCACCAATACAGGGGCTCAGTGACACTCCAGGGATCCACTCAGTGAGAGACAGGCTGAGATACCCAATACAGGGCCTCAGTGACACTCCAGGGATCCACTCACTCAGAGACAGCCCGAGATACGCAATACAGGGCCTCAGTGACACTCCAGGGATCCACTCAGTGAGAGACAGGCCGAGATACCCAATACAGGGCCTCAGTGACACTCCAGGGATCCACTCACTGAGAGACAGGCTGAGACACCCAATACAGGGCCTCAGTGACACTCCAGGGATCCACTCACTCAGAGACAGGCCGAGATACCCAATACAGGGCCTCAGTGACACTCCAGGGATCCACTCAATGAGAGACAGGCTGAGATACCCAATACAGGGCCTCAGTGACACTCCAGGGATCCACTCACTCAGAGACAGGCCGAGATACCCAATACAGGGCATCAGTAACACTCCAGGGATCCACTCACTCAGAGACAGGCCAAGATACCCAATACAGGGCCTCAGTGACACTCCAGGGATCCAGTCACTCAGAGACAGGCTGAGATACCCAATACAGGGCCTCAGTGACACTCCAGGGATCCACTCACTCAGAGACAGGCCGAGACACCCAATACAGGGCCTCAGTGACACTCCAGGGATCCACTCACAGAGAGACAGGCTGAGATACCCAATACAGGGCTTCAGTAACACTCCAGGGATCCACTCAGTGAGAGACAGGCCTAGACACCCAATACAGTGCCTCAGTGACACTCCAGGGATCCACTCACTGAGAGACAGGCCTAGACACCCAATACAGGGCCTCAGTGACACTCCAGGGATCCACCCACTGAGAGACAGGCCAAGATACCCAATACAGGGCCCCAGTGACACTCCAGGGATCCACTCAGTGAGAGACAGGCCGAGATACCCAATACAGGGCCTCAGTGACACTCCAGGGATCCACTCAGTGAGAGACAGGTCTAGATACCCAATACAGGGCCTCAGTGACACTCCAGGGATCCACTCACTGAGAGACAGGCCTAGACACCCAATACAGGGCCTCAGTGACACTCCAGGGATCCACTCAGTGAGAGACAGGCCTAGACACCCAATACAGGGCCTCAGTAACACTCCAGGGATCCACTCACTGAGAGACAGGCCCAGAACCCCAATACAGGGCCTCAGTGACACTCCAGGGATCCACCCACTGAGAGTCAGGCCGAGATACCCAATACAGGGCCTCAGTGACACTCCAGGGATCCACTCAGTGAGAGACAGGCCCAGATCCCCAATACAGGTCCTCAGGGATCCACTCACTCAGAGACAGGCCCAGATCCCCAATACAGGTCCTCAGGGATCCACTCACTCAGAGACAGGCCCAGATCCCTAATACATGGCCTCAAGGATCCACTCACTCAGAGACAGGCCAAGATCCCCAATACAGGGCCTCAGGGATCCACTCACTCAGAGATAGGCCCAGATCCCCAATACAGGGCCTGAGGGATCCACTCACTCAGAGATAGGCCGAGATCCCCAATACAGGGCCTCAGTGACACTCCAGGGATCCACTCAGTGAGAGACAGGCCGAGATCCCCAATACAGGGCCTCAGGGATCCACTCACTCAGAGACAGGCCTAGATCACCAATACAGGGCCTCAGGGATCCACTCACTCAGAGACAGGCCTACATCCCCAATACAAGGCCTCAGCGACACTCCAGGGATCCACTCACTCAGAGACAGGCCGGGATCACCAATACAGGGCCTCAGTGACACTCCAGGGATCCACTCACTCAGAGACAGGCCGGGATCACCAATACCGGGCCTCAGTGACACTCCAGGGATCCACTCAGTGAGAGACAGGCCGAGATACCCAATACAGGGCCTCAGTAACACTCCAGGGATCCACTCAGTGAGAGACAGGCCGAGATACCCAATACAGGGCCTCAGTGACACTCCAGGGATCCACTCACTCAGAGACAGGCCGAGATACCCAATACAGGGCCTCAGTTACACTCCAGGGATCCACTCAAAGAGAGACAGGCCGAGATACCCAATACAGGGCCTCAGTGACACTCCAGGGATCCACTCACAGAGAGACAGGCCGAGATACCCAATACAGGGCCTCAGTGACACTCCAGGGATCCACTCAGTGAGAGACAGGCCGGGATCACCAATACAGGGCCTCAGTAACACTCCAGGGATCCACTCACAGAGAGTCAGGCCGAGATACCCAATAGAGGCCTCAGTAACACTCCAGGGATCCACTCAGTGAGAGACAGGCCGAGATACCCAATACAGGGCCTCAGTGACACTCCAGGGATCCACCCACAGACAGTCAGGCCGAGATACCCAATAGAGGCCTCAGTGACACTCCAGGGATCCACTCACAGAGAGACAGGCCGAGATACCCAATACAGGGCCTCAGTGACACTCGAGGGATCCACTCACTCAGAGACAGGCCTAGATACCCAATACAGGGCCTCAGTGACACTGCAGTGATCCACTCAGTGAGAGACAGGCCGAGATACCCAATACAGGGCCTCAGTGACACTCGAGGGATCCACTCAGTGAGAGACAGGCCGAGATACCCAATACAGGGCCTCAGTGACATTCCAGGGAACCACTCACTCAGAGACAGGCCTAGATACCCAATACAGGGCCTCAGTGACACTGCAGGGATCCACTCACTGAGAGACAGGCCGAGATACCCAATACAGGGCCTCAGTGACACTCCAGGGATCCACTCAGTGAGAGACAGGCTGAGATACCCAATACAGGGCCTCAGTAACACTCCAGGGATCCACTCAGTGAGAGACAGGCCGAGATCCCCAATACAGGGCCTCAGTGACACGCCAGGGATCCACTCAGTGAGAGACAGGCTGAGATACCCAATTCAGGGCCCCAGTGACACTCCAGGGATCCACTTAGTGAGAGACAGGCCGAGATACCCAATACAGGGCCTCTGTGACACTCCAGGGATCCACTCACTCAGAGACAGGCCGAGATCCCCAATACAGGGCCTCAGTGACACTCCAGGGATCCACTCAGTGAGAGACAGGCTGAGATACCCAATACAGGGCTTCGGTGACACTCCAGGGATCCACTCAGTGAGAGACAGGCCGAGATACCCAATACAGGGCCTCAGTAACACTCCAGGGATCCACTCACTCAGAGACAGGCCGAGATACCCAATACAGGGCCTCAGTGACACTCCAGGGATCCACTCACTCAGAGACAGGCCGGGTTCACCAATACAGGGCCTCAGTGACACTCCAGGGATCCACTCACTCAGAGACAGGCCTAGATACCCAATTCAGGGCCTCAGTGACACTCCAGGGATCCACTCACTGAGAGACAGGCCGAGATACCCAATACAGGGCCTCAGTAACACTCCAGGGATCCACTCAGTGAGAGACAGGCTGAGATACCCAATACAGGGCCTCAGTAACACTCCAGGGATCCACTCAGTGAGAGACAGGCTGAGATACCCAATACAGGGCCTCAGTGACACTCCAGGGATCCACTCAGTGAGAGACAGGCCGAGATACCCAATACAGGGCCACAGTGACACTCCAGGGATCCACTCAGTGAGAGACAGGCCGAGATACCCAATACAGGGCCTCAGTGACACTCCAGGGATCCACTCAGTGAGAGACAGGCCGGGATCACCAATACAGGGGCTCAGTGACACTCCAGGGATCCACTCAGTGAGAGACAGGCTGAGATACCCAATACAGGGCCTCAGTGACACTCCAGGGATCCACTCACTCAGAGACAGCCCGAGATACGCAATACAGGGCCTCAGTGACACTCCAGGGATCCACTCACTCAGAGACAGGCCTAGATACCCAATACAGGGCCTCAGTGACACTCCAGGGATCCACTCACTGAGAGACAGGCCGAGATACCCAATACAGGGCCTCAGTAACACTCCAGGGATCCACTCAGTGAGAGACAGGCTGAGATACCCAATACAGGGCCTCAGTAACACTCCAGGGATCCACTCAGTGAGAGACAGGCTGAGATACCCAATACAGGGCCTCAGTGACACTCCAGGGATCCACTCAGTGAGAGACAGGCTGAGATACCCAATACAGGGTCTCAGCGACACTCCAGGGATCCACTCAGTGAGAGACAGGCCGAGATACCCAATACAGGGCCTCAGTGACACTCCAGGGATCCACTCAGTGAGAGACAGGCCGAGATACCCAATAGAGGCCTCAGTAACACTCCAGGGATCCACTCAGTGAGAGACAGGCCGGGATCACCAATACAGGGGCTCAGTGACACTCCAGGGATCCACTCAGTGAGAGACAGGCTGAGATACCCAATACAGGGCCTCAGTGACACTCCAGGGATCCACTCACTCAGAGACAGCCCGAGATACGCAATACAGGGCCTCAGTGACACTCCAGGGATCCACTCACTCAGAGACAGGCCGAGATACCCAATACAGGGCCTCAGTGACACTCCAGGGATCCACTCACTGAGAGACAGGCTGAGACACCCAATACAGGGCCTCAGTGACACTCCAGGGATCCACTCACTCAGAGACAGGCCGAGATACCCAATACAGGGCCTCAGTGACACTCCAGGGATCCACTCAGTGAGAGACAGGCTGAGATACCCAATACAGGGCCTCAGTGACACTCCAGGGATCCACTCACTCAGAGACAGGCCGAGATACCCAATACAGGGCATCAGTAACACTCCAGGGATCCACTCACTCAGAGACAGGCCAAGATACCCAATACAGGGCCTCAGTGACACTCCAGGGATCCAGTCACTCAGAGACAGGCTGAGATACCCAATACAGGGCCTCAGTGACACTCCAGGGATCCACTCACTCAGAGACAGGCCGAGACACCCAATACAGGGCCTCAGTGACACTCCAGGGATCCACTCACAGAGAGACAGGCTGAGATACCCAATACAGGGCTTCAGTAACACTCCAGGGATCCACTCAGTGAGAGACAGGCCTAGACACCCAATACAGTGCCTCAGTGACACTCCAGGGATCCACTCACTGAGAGACAGGCCTAGACACCCAATACAGGGCCTCAGTGACACTCCAGGGATCCACCCACTGAGAGACAGGCCAAGATACCCAATACAGGGCCCCAGTGACACTCCAGGGATCCACTCAGTGAGAGACAGGCCGAGATACCCAATACAGGGCCTCAGTGACACTCCAGGGATCCACTCAGTGAGAGACAGGTCTAGATACCCAATACAGGGCCTCAGTGACACTCCAGGGATCCACTCACTGAGAGACAGGCCTAGACACCCAATACAGGGCCTCAGTGACACTCCAGGGATCCACTCAGTGAGAGACAGGCCTAGACACCCAATACAGGGCCTCAGTAACACTCCAGGGATCCACTCACTGAGAGACAGGCCGAGATGCCCAATACAGGGCCTCAGTGACACTCCAGGGATCCACCCACTGAGAGTCAGGCCGAGATACCCAATACAGGGCCTCAGTGACACTCCAGGGATCCACTCAGTGAGAGACAGGCCGAGATACCCAATACAGGGCCTCAGTGACACTCCAGGGATCCACTCAGTGAGAGACAGGCCGAGATCCCCAATACAGGGCCCCAGTGACACTCTAGGGATCCACTCAGTGAGAGACAGGCCGAGATACCCAATACAGGGCGTCAGTGACACTCCAGGGATCCACTCACTCAGAGACAGGCCTAGATACCCAATACAGGGCCTCAGCGACACTCCAGGGATCCACTCAGTGAGAGACAGGCCGAGATACCCAATACAGGGGCTCAGCGACACTCCAGGGATCCACTCACTGAGAGACAGGCCGAGATACCCAATACAGGGCCCCAGTGACACTCCAGGGATCCACTCAGTGAGAGACAGGCCGAGATACCCAATACAGGGCCCCAGTAACACTCCAGGGATCCACTCACTCAGAGACAGGCCGAGATACCCAATACAGGGCCTCAGTGACACTCCAGGGATCCACTCACTGAGAGACAGGCCGAGATACCCAATACAGGGCCTCAGTGACACTCCAGGGATCCACTCACTGAGAGACAGGCCGAGATACCCAATACAGGGCCTCAGTAACACTCCAGGGATCCACTCAGTGAGAGACAGGCCGAGATACCCAATACAGAGCCTCAGAGACACTCCAGGGATCCACTCACTGAGAGACAGGCTGAGATCCCCAATACAGGGCCTCAGGGATCCACTCAGTGAGAGACAGGCTGAGATACCCAATACAGGGCCTCAGTGACACTCCAGGGATCCACTCAGTGAGAGACAGACCGAGATACCCAATACAGGGCATCAGTGACACTCCAGAGATCCACTCACTCAGAGACAGGCCTAGACACCCAATACAGGGCCTTAGTAACACTCCAGGGATCCACTCAGTGAGAGACAGGCCGAGATACCCAATACAGGGGCTCAGCGACACTCCAGGGATCCACTCACTGAGAGACAGGCCGAGATACCCAATACAGGGCCTCAGTGACACTCCAGGGATCCACTCAGTGAGAGACAGGCCGAGATACCCAATACAGGGCCTCAGTAACACTCCAGGGATCCACTCAGTGAGAGACAGGCTGAGATACCCAATACAGGGCCTCAGTGACACTCCAGGGATCCACTCAGTGAGAGACAGGCTGAGATACCCAATACAGGGTCTCAGCGACACTCCAGGGATCCACTCAGTGAGAGACAGGCCGAGATACCCAATACAGGGCCTCAGTCACACTCCAAGGATCCACTCAGTGAGAGACAGGCTGAGATACCCAATACAGGGCCTCAGCGACACTCCAGGGATCCACTCAGTGAGAGACAGGCCGAGATACCCAATACAGGGCCCCAGTAACACTCCAGGGATCCACTCAGTGAGAGACAGGCCGAGATACCCAATACAGGGCCCCAGTGACACTCCAGGGATCCACTCAGTGAGAGACAGGCCGAGATCCCCAATACAGGGCCTCAGTGACACTCCAGGGATCCACTCACTGAGAGACAGGCCGAGATCCCCAATACAGGGCCTCAGTGACACTCCAGGGATCCACTCAGTGAGAGACAGGCCGAGATACCAAATACAGGGCCCCAGTAACACTCCAGGGATCCACTCAGTGAGAGACAGGCCGAGATACCCAATACAGGGCCTCAGTGACACTCCAGGGATCCACTCACTCAGAGACAGGCCTAGATACCCAATACAGGGCCTCAGTGACACTCCAGGGATCCACTCAGTGAGAGACAGGCCAAGATACCCAATACAGGGCCTCTGTGACACTCCAGGGATCCACTCAGTGAGAGACAGGCCGAGATACCCAATACAGAGCCTCAGAGACACTCCAGGGATCCACTCACTGAGAGACAGGCCGAGATACCCAATACAGGGCCTCAGTGACACTCCAGGGATCCACTCAGTGAGAGACAGGCCGAGATACCCAATACAGGGCCTCAGCGACACTCCAGGGATCCACTCAGTGAGAGACAGGCCGAGATACCCAATACAGGGGCTCAGTAACACTCCAGGGATCCACTCACTCAGAGACAGGCCGAGATACCCAATAGAGGCCTCAGTGACACTCCAGGGATCCACTCAGTGAGAGACAGGCCGGGATCACTAATACAGGGGCTCAGTGTCACTCCAGGGATCCACTCAGTGAGAGACAGGCCGAGATACCCAATACAGGGCCTCAGTGACACTCCAGGGATCCACTCAGTGAGAGACAGGCCGAGATACCCAATACAGGGCCCCAGTAACACTCCAGGGATCCACTCAGTGAGAGACAGGCCGAGATACCCAATACAGGGCCACAGTGACACTCCAGGGATCCACTCACTCAGAGACAGGCCGAGATACCCAATACAGGGCCCCAGTGACACTCCAGGGATCCACTCACTGAGAGACAGGCCGAGATACCCAATACAGGGCCTCAGTGACACTCCAGGGATCCACTCAGTGAGAGACAGGCCGAGATACCCAATACAGAGCCTCAGAGACACTCCAGGGATCCACTCACTGAGAGACAGGCCGAGATACCCAATACAGGGCCTCAGTGACACTCCAGGGATCCACTCAGTGAGAGACAGGCCTAGACACCCAATACAGGGCCTCAGTGACACTCCAGGGATCCACCCAGTGAGAGCCAGGCCTAGACACCCAATACAGGGCCCCAGTGACACTCCAGGGATCCACTCACTGAGAGACAGGCCGAGATACCCAATACAGGGCCTCAGTGACACTCCAGGGATCCACTCAGTGAGAGACAGGCCGAGATACCCAATACAGGGCCTCAGTGACACTCCAGGGATCCACTCAGTGAGGGACAGGCTGAGACACCCAATACAGGGCCCCAGTAACACTCCAGGGATCCACTCAGTGAGAGACAGGCCGAGATACCCAATACAGGGCCTCAGTGACACTCCAGGGATCCACTCACTCAGAGACAGGCCTAGATACCCAATACAGGGCCTCAGTGACACTCCAGGGATCCACTCAGTGAGAGACAGGCCAAGATACCCAATACAGGGCCTCAGTGACACTCCAGGGATCCACTCAGTGAGAGACAGGCCGAGATACCCAATACAGAGCCTCAGAGACACTCCAGGGATCCACTCACTGAGAGACAGGCCGAGATACCCAATACAGGGCCTCAGTGACACTCCAGGGATCCACTCAGTGAGAGACAGGCCGAGATACCCAATACAGGGCCTCAGCGACACTCCAGGGATCCACTCAGTGAGAGACAGGCCGAGATACCCAATACAGGGGCTCAGTAACACTCCAGGGATCCACTCACTCAGAGACAGGCCGAGATACCCAATAGAGGCCTCAGTGACACTCCAGGGATCCACTCAGTGAGAGACAGGCCGGGATCACTAATACAGGGGCTCAGTGACACTCCAGGGATCCACTCAGTGAGAGACAGGCCGAGATACCCAATACAGGGCCTCAGTGACACTACAGGGATCCACTCAGTGAGAGACAGGCCGAGATACCCAATACAGGGCCCCAGTAACACTCCAGGGATCCACTCAGTGAGAGACAGGCCGAGATACCCAATACAGGGCCACAGTGACACTCCAGGGATCCACTCACTCAGAGACAGGCCGAGATACCCAATACAGGGCCCCAGTGACACTCCAGGGATCCACTCACTGAGAGACAGGCCGAGATACCCAATACAGGGCCTCAGTGACACTCCAGGGATCCACTCAGTGAGAGACAGGCCGAGATACCCAATACAGAGCCTCAGAGACACTCCAGGGATCCACTCACTGAGAGACAGGCCGAGATACCCAATACAGGGCCTCAGTGACACTCCAGGGATCCACTCACTCAGAGACAGGCCGGGATCACCAATACAGGGCCTCAGTGACACTCCAGGGATCCACTCACTCAGAGACAGGCCGGGATCACCAATACCGGGCCTCAGTGACACTCCAGGGATCCACTCAGTGAGAGACAGGCCGAGATACCCAATACAGGGCCTCAGTAACACTCCAGGGATCCACTCAGTGAGAGACAGGCCGAGATACCCAATACAGGGCCTCAGTGACACTCCAGGGATCCACTCACTCAGAGACAGGCCGAGATACCCAATACAGGGCCTCAGTTACACTCCAGGGATCCACTCAAAGAGAGACAGGCCGAGATACCCAATACAGGGCCTCAGTGACACTCCAGGGATCCACTCACAGAGAGACAGGCCGAGATACCCAATACAGGGCCTCAGTGACACTCCAGGGATCCACTCAGTGAGAGACAGGCCGGGATCACCAATACAGGGCCTCAGTAACACTCCAGGGATCCACTCACAGAGAGTCAGGCCGAGATACCCAATAGAGGCCTCAGTAACACTCCAGGGATCCACTCAGTGAGAGACAGGCCGAGATACCCAATACAGGGCCTCAGTGACACTCCAGGGATCCACCCACAGACAGTCAGGCCGAGATACCCAATAGAGGCCTCAGTGACACTCCAGGGATCCACTCACAGAGAGACAGGCCGAGATACCCAATACAGGGCCTCAGTGACACTCGAGGGATCCACTCACTCAGAGACAGGCCTAGATACCCAATACAGGGCCTCAGTGACACTGCAGTGATCCACTCAGTGAGAGACAGGCCGAGATACCCAATACAGGGCCTCAGTGACACTCGAGGGATCCACTCAGTGAGAGACAGGCCGAGATACCCAATACAGGGCCTCAGTGACATTCCAGGGAACCACTCACTCAGAGACAGGCCTAGATACCCAATACAGGGCCTCAGTGACACTGCAGGGATCCACTCACTGAGAGACAGGCCGAGATACCCAATACAGGGCCTCAGTGACACTCCAGGGATCCACTCAGTGAGAGACAGGCTGAGATACCCAATACAGGGCCTCAGTAACACTCCAGGGATCCACTCAGTGAGAGACAGGCCGAGATCCCCAATACAGGGCCTCAGTGACACGCCAGGGATCCACTCAGTGAGAGACAGGCTGAGATACCCAATTCAGGGCCCCAGTGACACTCCAGGGATCCACTTAGTGAGAGACAGGCCGAGATACCCAATACAGGGCCTCTGTGACACTCCAGGGATCCACTCACTCAGAGACAGGCCGAGATCCCCAATACAGGGCCTCAGTGACACTCCAGGGATCCACTCAGTGAGAGACAGGCTGAGATACCCAATACAGGGCTTCGGTGACACTCCAGGGATCCACTCAGTGAGAGACAGGCCGAGATACCCAATACAGGGCCTCAGTAACACTCCAGGGATCCACTCACTCAGAGACAGGCCGAGATACCCAATACAGGGCCTCAGTGACACTCCAGGGATCCACTCACTCAGAGACAGGCCGGGTTCACCAATACAGGGCCTCAGTGACACTCCAGGGATCCACTCACTCAGAGACAGGCCTAGATACCCAATTCAGGGCCTCAGTGACACTCCAGGGATCCACTCACTGAGAGACAGGCCGAGATACCCAATACAGGGCCTCAGTAACACTCCAGGGATCCACTCAGTGAGAGACAGGCTGAGATACCCAATACAGGGCCTCAGTAACACTCCAGGGATCCACTCAGTGAGAGACAGGCTGAGATACCCAATACAGGGCCTCAGTGACACTCCAGGGATCCACTCAGTGAGAGACAGGCCGAGATACCCAATACAGGGCCACAGTGACACTCCAGGGATCCACTCAGTGAGAGACAGGCCGAGATACCCAATACAGGGCCTCAGTGACACTCCAGGGATCCACTCAGTGAGAGACAGGCCGGGATCACCAATACAGGGGCTCAGTGACACTCCAGGGATCCACTCAGTGAGAGACAGGCTGAGATACCCAATACAGGGCCTCAGTGACACTCCAGGGATCCACTCACTCAGAGACAGCCCGAGATACGCAATACAGGGCCTCAGTGACACTCCAGGGATCCACTCACTCAGAGACAGGCCTAGATACCCAATACAGGGCCTCAGTGACACTCCAGGGATCCACTCACTGAGAGACAGGCCGAGATACCCAATACAGGGCCTCAGTAACACTCCAGGGATCCACTCAGTGAGAGACAGGCTGAGATACCCAATACAGGGCCTCAGTAACACTCCAGGGATCCACTCAGTGAGAGACAGGCTGAGATACCCAATACAGGGCCTCAGTGACACTCCAGGGATCCACTCAGTGAGAGACAGGCTGAGATACCCAATACAGGGTCTCAGCGACACTCCAGGGATCCACTCAGTGAGAGACAGGCCGAGATACCCAATACAGGGCCTCAGTGACACTCCAGGGATCCACTCAGTGAGAGACAGGCCGAGATACCCAATAGAGGCCTCAGTAACACTCCAGGGATCCACTCAGTGAGAGACAGGCCGGGATCACCAATACAGGGGCTCAGTGACACTCCAGGGATCCACTCAGTGAGAGACAGGCTGAGATACCCAATACAGGGCCTCAGTGACACTCCAGGGATCCACTCACTCAGAGACAGCCCGAGATACGCAATACAGGGCCTCAGTGACACTCCAGGGATCCACTCACTCAGAGACAGGCCGAGATACCCAATACAGGGCCTCAGTGACACTCCAGGGATCCACTCACTGAGAGACAGGCTGAGACACCCAATACAGGGCCTCAGTGACACTCCAGGGATCCACTCACTCAGAGACAGGCCGAGATACCCAATACAGGGCCTCAGTGACACTCCAGGGATCCACTCAGTGAGAGACAGGCTGAGATACCCAATACAGGGCCTCAGTGACACTCCAGGGATCCACTCACTCAGAGACAGGCCGAGATACCCAATACAGGGCATCAGTAACACTCCAGGGATCCACTCACTCAGAGACAGGCCAAGATACCCAATACAGGGCCTCAGTGACACTCCAGGGATCCAGTCACTCAGAGACAGGCTGAGATACCCAATACAGGGCCTCAGTGACACTCCAGGGATCCACTCACTCAGAGACAGGCCGAGACACCCAATACAGGGCCTCAGTGACACTCCAGGGATCCACTCACAGAGAGACAGGCTGAGATACCCAATACAGGGCTTCAGTAACACTCCAGGGATCCACTCAGTGAGAGACAGGCCTAGACACCCAATACAGTGCCTCAGTGACACTCCAGGGATCCACTCACTGAGAGACAGGCCTAGACACCCAATACAGGGCCTCAGTGACACTCCAGGGATCCACCCACTGAGAGACAGGCCAAGATACCCAATACAGGGCCCCAGTGACACTCCAGGGATCCACTCAGTGAGAGACAGGCCGAGATACCCAATACAGGGCCTCAGTGACACTCCAGGGATCCACTCAGTGAGAGACAGGTCTAGATACCCAATACAGGGCCTCAGTGACACTCCAGGGATCCACTCACTGAGAGACAGGCCTAGACACCCAATACAGGGCCTCAGTGACACTCCAGGGATCCACTCAGTGAGAGACAGGCCTAGACACCCAATACAGGGCCTCAGTAACACTCCAGGGATCCACTCACTGAGAGACAGGCCGAGATGCCCAATACAGGGCCTCAGTGACACTCCAGGGATCCACCCACTGAGAGTCAGGCCGAGATACCCAATACAGGGCCTCAGTGACACTCCAGGGATCCACTCAGTGAGAGACAGGCCGAGATACCCAATACAGGGCCTCAGTGACACTCCAGGGATCCACTCAGTGAGAGACAGGCCGAGATCCCCAATACAGGGCCCCAGTGACACTCTAGGGATCCACTCAGTGAGAGACAGGCCGAGATACCCAATACAGGGCGTCAGTGACACTCCAGGGATCCACTCACTCAGAGACAGGCCTAGATACCCAATACAGGGCCTCAGCGACACTCCAGGGATCCACTCAGTGAGAGACAGGCCGAGATACCCAATACAGGGGCTCAGCGACACTCCAGGGATCCACTCACTGAGAGACAGGCCGAGATACCCAATACAGGGCCCCAGTGACACTCCAGGGATCCACTCAGTGAGAGACAGGCCGAGATACCCAATACAGGGCCCCAGTAACACTCCAGGGATCCACTCACTCAGAGACAGGCCGAGATACCCAATACAGGGCCTCAGTGACACTCCAGGGATCCACTCACTGAGAGACAGGCCGAGATACCCAATACAGGGCCTCAGTGACACTCCAGGGATCCACTCACTGAGAGACAGGCCGAGATACCCAATACAGGGCCTCAGTAACACTCCAGGGATCCACTCAGTGAGAGACAGGCCGAGATACCCAATACAGAGCCTCAGAGACACTCCAGGGATCCACTCACTGAGAGACAGGCTGAGATCCCCAATACAGGGCCTCAGGGATCCACTCAGTGAGAGACAGGCTGAGATACCCAATACAGGGCCTCAGTGACACTCCAGGGATCCACTCAGTGAGAGACAGACCGAGATACCCAATACAGGGCATCAGTGACACTCCAGAGATCCACTCACTCAGAGACAGGCCTAGACACCCAATACAGGGCCTTAGTAACACTCCAGGGATCCACTCAGTGAGAGACAGGCCGAGATACCCAATACAGGGGCTCAGCGACACTCCAGGGATCCACTCACTGAGAGACAGGCCGAGATACCCAATACAGGGCCTCAGTGACACTCCAGGGATCCACTCAGTGAGAGACAGGCCGAGATACCCAATACAGGGCCTCAGTAACACTCCAGGGATCCACTCAGTGAGAGACAGGCTGAGATACCCAATACAGGGCCTCAGTGACACTCCAGGGATCCACTCAGTGAGAGACAGGCTGAGATACCCAATACAGGGTCTCAGCGACACTCCAGGGATCCACTCAGTGAGAGACAGGCCGAGATACCCAATACAGGGCCTCAGTCACACTCCAAGGATCCACTCAGTGAGAGACAGGCTGAGATACCCAATACAGGGCCTCAGCGACACTCCAGGGATCCACTCAGTGAGAGACAGGCCGAGATACCCAATACAGGGCCCCAGTAACACTCCAGGGATCCACTCAGTGAGAGACAGGCCGAGATACCCAATACAGGGCCCCAGTGACACTCCAGGGATCCACTCAGTGAGAGACAGGCCGAGATCCCCAATACAGGGCCTCAGTGACACTCCAGGGATCCACTCACTGAGAGACAGGCCGAGATCCCCAATACAGGGCCTCAGTGACACTCCAGGGATCCACTCAGTGAGAGACAGGCCGAGATACCAAATACAGGGCCCCAGTAACACTCCAGGGATCCACTCAGTGAGAGACAGGCCGAGATACCCAATACAGGGCCTCAGTGACACTCCAGGGATCCACTCACTCAGAGACAGGCCTAGATACCCAATACAGGGCCTCAGTGACACTCCAGGGATCCACTCAGTGAGAGACAGGCCAAGATACCCAATACAGGGCCTCTGTGACACTCCAGGGATCCACTCAGTGAGAGACAGGCCGAGATACCCAATACAGAGCCTCAGAGACACTCCAGGGATCCACTCACTGAGAGACAGGCCGAGATACCCAATACAGGGCCTCAGTGACACTCCAGGGATCCACTCAGTGAGAGACAGGCCGAGATACCCAATACAGGGCCTCAGCGACACTCCAGGGATCCACTCAGTGAGAGACAGGCCGAGATACCCAATACAGGGGCTCAGTAACACTCCAGGGATCCACTCACTCAGAGACAGGCCGAGATACCCAATAGAGGCCTCAGTGACACTCCAGGGATCCACTCAGTGAGAGACAGGCCGGGATCACTAATACAGGGGCTCAGTGTCACTCCAGGGATCCACTCAGTGAGAGACAGGCCGAGATACCCAATACAGGGCCTCAGTGACACTCCAGGGATCCACTCAGTGAGAGACAGGCCGAGATACCCAATACAGGGCCCCAGTAACACTCCAGGGATCCACTCAGTGAGAGACAGGCCGAGATACCCAATACAGGGCCACAGTGACACTCCAGGGATCCACTCACTCAGAGACAGGCCGAGATACCCAATACAGGGCCCCAGTGACACTCCAGGGATCCACTCACTGAGAGACAGGCCGAGATACCCAATACAGGGCCTCAGTGACACTCCAGGGATCCACTCAGTGAGAGACAGGCCGAGATACCCAATACAGAGCCTCAGAGACACTCCAGGGATCCACTCACTGAGAGACAGGCCGAGATACCCAATACAGGGCCTCAGTGACACTCCAGGGATCCACTCAGTGAGAGACAGGCCTAGACACCCAATACAGGGCCTCAGTGACACTCCAGGGATCCACCCAGTGAGAGCCAGGCCTAGACACCCAATACAGGGCCCCAGTGACACTCCAGGGATCCACTCACTGAGAGACAGGCCGAGATACCCAATACAGGGCCTCAGTGACACTCCAGGGATCCACTCAGTGAGAGACAGGCCGAGATACCCAATACAGGGCCTCAGTGACACTCCAGGGATCCACTCAGTGAGGGACAGGCTGAGACACCCAATACAGGGCCCCAGTAACACTCCAGGGATCCACTCAGTGAGAGACAGGCCGAGATACCCAATACAGGGCCTCAGTGACACTCCAGGGATCCACTCACTCAGAGACAGGCCTAGATACCCAATACAGGGCCTCAGTGACACTCCAGGGATCCACTCAGTGAGAGACAGGCCAAGATACCCAATACAGGGCCTCAGTGACACTCCAGGGATCCACTCAGTGAGAGACAGGCCGAGATACCCAATACAGAGCCTCAGAGACACTCCAGGGATCCACTCACTGAGAGACAGGCCGAGATACCCAATACAGGGCCTCAGTGACACTCCAGGGATCCACTCAGTGAGAGACAGGCCGAGATACCCAATACAGGGCCTCAGCGACACTCCAGGGATCCACTCAGTGAGAGACAGGCCGAGATACCCAATACAGGGGCTCAGTAACACTCCAGGGATCCACTCACTCAGAGACAGGCCGAGATACCCAATAGAGGCCTCAGTGACACTCCAGGGATCCACTCAGTGAGAGACAGGCCGGGATCACTAATACAGGGGCTCAGTGACACTCCAGGGATCCACTCAGTGAGAGACAGGCCGAGATACCCAATACAGGGCCTCAGTGACACTACAGGGATCCACTCAGTGAGAGACAGGCCGAGATACCCAATACAGGGCCCCAGTAACACTCCAGGGATCCACTCAGTGAGAGACAGGCCGAGATACCCAATACAGGGCCACAGTGACACTCCAGGGATCCACTCACTCAGAGACAGGCCGAGATACCCAATACAGGGCCCCAGTGACACTCCAGGGATCCACTCACTGAGAGACAGGCCGAGATACCCAATACAGGGCCTCAGTGACACTCCAGGGATCCACTCAGTGAGAGACAGGCCGAGATACCCAATACAGAGCCTCAGAGACACTCCAGGGATCCACTCACTGAGAGACAGGCCGAGATACCCAATACAGGGCCTCAGTGACACTCCAGGGATCCACTCAGTGAGAGACAGGCCTAGACACCCAATACAGGGCCTCAGTGACACTCCAGGGATCTACCCAGTGAGAGCCAGGCCTAGACACCCAATACAGGGCCCCAGTGACACTCCAGGGATCCACTCACTGAGAGACAGGCCGAGATACCCAATACAGGGCCTCAGTGACACTCCAGGGATCCACTCAGTGAGAGACAGGCCGAGATACCCAATACAGGGCCTCAGTGACACTCCAGGGATCCACTCAGTGAGGGACAGGCTGAGACACCCAATACAGGGCCCCAGTAACACTCCAGGGATCCACTCAGTGAGAGACAGGCCTAGACACCCAATACAGGGCCTCAGTGACACTCCAGGGATCCACTCAGTGAGGGACAGGCTGAGATACCCAATACAGGGCCTCAGTGACACTCCAGGGATCCACTCAGTGAGAGACAGGCCGAGATACCCAATACAGGGCCTCAGTGACACTCCAGGGATCTACTCAGTGAGAGACAGGCTGAGATACCCAATACAGGGCCTCAGTGACACTCCAGGGATCCACTCAGTGAGAGACAGGCCGAGATACCCAATACAGGGCCTTAGTAACACTCCAGGGATCCACTCAGTGAGGGACAGGCCGAGATACCCAATACAGGGCCTCAGTGACACTCCAGGGATCCACTCACTCAGAGACAGGCCGAGATACCCAATACAGGGCCTCAGTGACACTCCAGGGATCCACTCAGTGAGAGACAGGCCAAGATACCCAATACAGGGCCTCTGTGACACTCCAGGGATCCACTCAGTGAGAGGCAGGCCGAGATCCCCAATACAGGGCCTCAGTGACACTCCAGGGATCCACTCAGTGAGAGACAGGCCGAGATACCCAATACAGGGCCTCAGTGACACTCCAGGGATCCACTCAGTGAGAGACAGGCCGGGATCACCAATACAGGGGCTCATTGACACTCCAGGGATCCACTCAGTGAGAGACAGGCTGAGATACCCAATACAGGGCCTCAGTGACACTCCAGGGATCCACTCACTCAGAGACAGCCCGAGATACGCAATACAGGGCCTCAGTGACACTCCAGGGATCCACTCACTCAGAGACAGGCCGAGATACCCAATACAGGGCCTCAGTGACACTCCAGGGATCCACTCACTCAGAGACAGCCCGAGATACCCAATACAGGGCCTCAGTGACACTCCAGGGATCCACTCACTCAGAGACAGCCCGAGATACCCAATACAGGGCATCAGTAACACTCCAGGGATCCACTCACTCAGAGACAGCCCGAGATACCCAATACAGGGCCTCAGTGACACTCCAGGGATCCACTCAGTGAGAGACAGGCCTTTTGTGTGTTAAATTTAATCCCCTGCTTTCTTTCTCCGTGTCGCAGGGCCTTGTTCCAGGGCCTGGGTTCCAACAAGAACCTCGACCATCTTCAAATCGACCTGAGCCGTTGTGAGGTAAACTTTATCCACTGTGAGTCTGTTAATGGGGCCGAGACCAGGCCCGAAACTGTGCTGGAGCAGGGCCTTCTCCTCCCGTGTGCCTGGGGCCAGGGAGGCCCTCCATCAGTTGGATTGTTCACCCCTCCCCCTCTCCCCCTCCCCCTCCCCCCCGGACCACCGGGCATCTCACCCTCCCCCTCTCCCCCTCCCCCTCCCCCCCGGACCCCCTCCCCCCGGACCACCGGGCATCTCACCCTCCCCCCTCTCCTCCTCCCCCCGGACCCCCAGGATTCCCCCTCTCCCCCTCCCCCCTCTCCCCCTCCCTCCCTCAGACCCCCGGGCATCTCCCCCTCTCCTCCCCAGACCCCCAGGATTCCCCCTCTCCTCCCCACACCCCCGGGCATCTCCCCCTCCCCCCTCTCCCCCTCCCCCGGACCCACCGGACCCCCAGGATTCCCCCTCTCCCCCTCTCCCCCCTCCCTCTCTCAAACCCCCGGGCATCTCCCCCTCAGACCCCTAGGATTCCCCCTCTTCTCCCTCTCCCCCCAGACCCCCAGGATTCCCCCTCTCCTCCCTCAGACCCCCGGGCATCTCCCCCTCCCCCCCAGACCCCCAGGCATCTCCCCCTCCCTCCCGGACCCTCAGGATTCCCCCTCTCCTCTCTCAAATCCCCTGGGCATCTCCCCAGACCCCCAGGTTTCTCTCCCCCCCTCCTCCCCCAGACCTCCGGGTTTCTCCCCCCTCCTCCCCCAGACCCCCAGATTCCCCCCTCCTCCCCCAGACCCCTAGATTCCCCCCTCCTCCTCAAGACCCCCAGGTTTCTCCCCCTCTCCTCCCCCAGACCCCCAGGTACTCCCCCTCCCCCTCTCCACCCCTGGGTTCCCCCCTCCCCTGGACCTCCAGGTTTCTCCCCCTCCCCCGGACCCCCCCCCAGGTGACTCCCCTTCCCCTCTCTCCTCCCCTGGACCCCCGGGTTTCTCCCCTCCCCCCTCAGCACTGACCCCTTTGCTTTGTCCTGTTCCAGCTCCGCTCGAGTGGGGCCCAAATAATCCAGGAAACCATCGGGGAGATCGGGAACATCAGCAACCTGGATATATCGGATAATGGTGAGAGTGGGGGGGGGGAGGGAGGGAGGGAGAGGGAGGGAGGGGGAGAGGGAGAGGGAGGGAGAGGGAGGGAGAGGGAGGGAGGGGCATGAGGAGAGGGGGTGAGGGAGATCAGGAGAGGGGAGGGGGAGAGGAGGGAGGGGAAGAGAAAGTGTGACATGGAAAGTGTGACAGGGTAGGAGTGACAGGGTAAGAGTGAGAGGGTAAGAGTGAGAGGGAAGGAGTGACAGGGAAAGATGACAGGGTAAGAGTGAGAGGGTAAGAGTGACAGGGAAGGAGTGAGAGGGTAAGGGTGACAGGGAAGGAGTGAGAGGGAAAGAGTGAGAGGGTAAGAGTGACCGGGAAGGAGTGACAGGGTAATTCTGACCAGGTAAGAGTGAGAGGGTAAGAGTGAGAGGGTAAGAGTGACAGGGAAGGAGTGAGAGGGTAAGAGTGAGAGGGTAAGAGTGACAGGGAAGGAGTGAGAGGGTGAGTGTGAGAGGGTAAGAGTGACAGGGAAGGAGTGAGAGGGTGAGTGTGAGAGGGTAAGAGTGACAGGGAAGGAGTGAGAGGGTGAGTGTGAGAGGGTAAGAGTGACAGGGAAGGAGTGAGAGGGTGAGTGTGAGAGGGTAAGAGTGAGAGGGAAGGAGTGAGAGGGTGAGTGTGAGAGGGTAAGAGTGACAGGGAAGGAGTGAGAGGGTGAGTGTGAGAGGGTAAGAGTGACAGGGAAGGAGTGAGAGGGTGAGTGTGAGAGGGTAAGAGTGACAGGGAAGGAGTGAGAGGGTGAGTGTGAGAGGGTAAGAGTGACAGGGAAGGAGTGAGAGGGTGAGTGTGAGAGGGTAAGAGTGACAGGGAAGGAGTGAGAGGGTGAGTGTGAGAGGGTAAGAGTGACAGGGAAGGAGTGAGAGGGTGAGTGTGAGAGGGTAAGAGTGACAGGGAAGGAGTGAGAGGGTGAGTGTGAGAGGGTAAGAGTGACAGGGAAGGAGTGAGAGGGTGAGTGTGAGAGGGATCGATGGACGAGGTGACGTTCCGGTGGGAGCCGTGGACTGAGAGTGATGACATTCGATCTCCGTTATTCCCCAGGGTTTGATGCGGACATGTTGTCACTCCTCCCGGCTTTGGCCAAGAACAAATCCATCCGACACCTGTCCATCGGCAAGAATTTCAACGCCAAGCCGAGGTGAGTGACCTCAACGTGTCTCCTCTCTCCCTCTCGTTGACCGACCCCGAGCCCCATGAGGAGATATCAGGACAGGCGACCGAAAGCTCGGTCAACGAGGGAGGTTTTAAGGAGGGTCTTGACGGAGGAGGGAGAGAGGGGGAGAGGTTCAGGGAGGGAATTCCAGAGCTCAGGGCCCCGGGGCAGCTGAAGGCACGGCCGCCAATGGTGGAGCGATGGGAATCGGGGGGATGGACAAGAGGCCGGAATTGGAGGAGCGCAGAGATCTCGGAGGGTCGTAGGGGGCTGGAGGAGGTTACAGAGATAGGGAGGGGGGGCGAGGGCCATGGAGGGATTAGAACAGGAGGATGGAGGGAATTTTAAAATGGAGGCGTTCCCGGACCGGGAGGTCGGCCGGTGAGCCGGCCCGGGGTGGGGGGTGATGGGGTGAACGGGGAATCTGCCCCATTGCCCACTCTTTACTCCGAGGTTTGATGAGGGTGAAAGTTGTCACTCAGAGTGAGTGGGGCTCAGGACCGCAAGGTGGCGCTGCCTTGTGGCAACAAAGCAGTACTGCGGGGAGAAATGGTCCCCGGATTTCACGGTCTGGCACTGTAGGAACAGGAGGAGGCCATTCAGCCCCTCGATCCTGTAATAGGAACAGGAGGAGGGCCATTCTGCCCCTCGATCCTGTTCCACCATTCAATCAGATCAGCTGGGGAGGGGGCTGAGGGAGGGGGCGGGGCTGAGGGAGGGGCTGAGGGAGGGGGCGGGGCTTGCGGGGAGGGGGCGGGGGCTGAGGGAGGGGGAGGGGCTGAGGGAGGGGGCGGGGCTGAAGGAGCCCTGATTTCACCTCTCTCTCTCTCTCTCTGTTCCAGGATTCTCGATGAGATTCTTCAGGCGACGGTTCAACTGTTTCAGGACGAAGATTGTGTAAGAACCTCCCTCACCCTCCCCCCGTCCCCCTCCCTCACCCTCCCCCCGTCCCCCTCCCTCACCCTCCCCCCTTCCCCCTCCCTCACCCTCCCCCCGTCCCCCTCCCTCACCCTCCCCCCGTCCCCCTCCCTCACCCCTCACCCTCCCTCACCCTCACCCTCCCCCCGTCCCCCTCCTCCCCCTCCCCCCGTCCCCCTCCCTCACCCTCCCCCCCGTCCCCCTCCCTCCCACTCCCCCCATCCCCCTCCCTCACCCCTCACCCTCCCCCTCCCCCCGTCCCCCCTCCCCCTCCCCCCGTCCCCCTCCCTCACCCTCCCCCCGTCCCCCTCCCTCACCCTCCCCCCCTTCCCCCTCCCTCACCCTCCCCCGTCCCCCTCCCTCACCCTCCCTCACCCTCCCTCACCCTCCCCCCGTCCCCCTCCCTCACCCTCCCCCCGTCCCCCCTCCCTCACCCTCCCCCCCGTCCCCCTCCCTCACCCTCCCCCCGTCCCCCTCCCTCACCCCCTCCCCCATCCTCACCCTCCCCCCGTCCCCCTCCCTCCCCCTCCCCGTCCCCCTCCCTCACCTCCTCCCCCTCCCCATACCCCACTCCCTCCATCCCCCTCCCTCCCATCCCTCTCCCTCCATCCCCCTCCCTCACTCCTCCCATTCCTCTCTCTCTCTCTCTCTCCGACACTCACCCTCTTGATCCGCTCCTGAAGGATGGGTGAGTATCAGGGGTGATATTCGACCGTGGAAGCCACACCCCAGCGAGCGGAGTGTGGAGGGTTGGTGGTGGGGGCGGGGCGGGGGTAGCTGTGAACTGGGGGTTTGCCCTCTGACCTCCTGACCTCTCTCTCTCCCCCTCCCCACTCCAGTCCCTCCAGTCTCTCTCCATCGCCAACTCCAAACTCAAGACTCGGATCAGTGTCATCATTAATGCTCTGGGGAGCAACACCTGCCTGACTAAGGTGGATCTTAGCGGCAACGCAATGAACGATATCGGGCTAAGATGTTGGCCAAGGCCCTCCAGATCAACACCACACTCAGGTACCGCCGCCCCCCCGCGTGGAGGGGAGAGGGGGAGGGGAGGGGAGGTGGGCGGGGCCGCGCGGAGCAAAGATGGCGTCTGAACAGTCTTCTCCTGGGTTTTGTCCTCAGGAGCGTGAGCTGGGATCGTAACAATACCACGGCCTTCGGCTTCCTGGACCTGGCCCGGGCATTACAGAAGTAAGTGAAGGGTTTCAAGTCCAGATAACAGAGCGTGACACCAGGAGGGTGACACCAGGAGGGTGACACCAGGAGGGTGACACCAGAGGGGTGTGACACCAGGAGGGTGACACCAGGAGGGTGTGACGTCTGGAGGGTGACACCAGGAGGGTGACACCTGGGATGTGACGTCTGGAGGGTGACACCTGGGGTGTGACACCAGGAGGGTGTGACGCCTGGGGCGTGACACCTGGGGTGTGACACCAGGAGGGTGACACCAGGAGGGTGTGACGTCTGGAGGGTGACACCTGGGGTGTGACACCAGGAGGGTGTGACACCTGGGGTGTGACGTCTGGAGGGTGACACCAGGAGGGTGTGACACCAGGAGGGTGTGACACCAGGAGGGTGTGACACCAGGAGGGTGTGACACCTGGGGTGTGACATTTGGACTCTGATGGCCACAATGTGATATCTGGGGTGTGACACCAGGAATGTGACACCGAGAGCCTAACACCTGGAGTAGAGTAACATCTGGAGTGTGACGTCTGGAGTGTGACGTCTGAGATGTGATGTCTGATGTGTGATGTCTGGCGTGTGACACCAGGACCGTGACGTCTGGAGTGTGACGTCTGGAGTGTGACGTCTGGAGTGTGACGTCTGAGATGTGATGTCTGGAGTGTGACACCGGGACCGTGACGTCTGGAGTGTGACGTCTGGAGTGTGACGTCTGAGATGTGATGTCTGGAGTGTGACACCAGGACTGTGACGTCTGGAGTGTGACGTCTGGTGTGTGACGTCTGGTGTGTGACGTCTGGCGTGTGACACCAGGACCGTGACGCCTGGTGTGTGACACCAGGACCGTGACGTCTGGAGTGTGACGTCTGGTGTGTGACGTCTGGTGTGTGACGTCTGGCGTGTGACACCAGGACCGTGACGCCTGGTGTGTGACGATGCAGAGAAACAGATGGGAGGAGTGTGTGGGGGGGTGAGGGGATGCGCAGGGGAGTGAGCAAACCTCTGAAGTGACCACCCGCCCTCTCTCTCTCTCCCCCCCCCCGCTCCCCCCAGTAACTACTCGCTGAGGGACATGCCCATCCCGCTCTGTGACCTGACTCAGTCGTACCGAAACAACCCAGAGAGGACCGAGGAGGCTCTCCACAAGGTGAGGGGATCTTCGACCGTGGTTGGGGGGACGGGGGGAGGAGGGGAGGGTTGTAGCTGTCCCCAGGGTGGGGGAGGAGAACCCGAATTGGGGTGGGGGAGCGGGGGAAGGGAGGGGCAGGCGCCTCGATCCCCGCACCCCCCCCACCACCTTCCTTCCCAGGATGAACTTTGAACTTTCCACCCCCTCGCCGAAAGCCTGGGTCGGAGAGGGTGCCGCCGCCGAGGCGATGCCTCACCGAGTCGATCAGCCGCGTCAGCGGGGCTCTCGGGCCTGGCCAGTGCAGGGGGTGGGAGTGAGGAATCAGTACCACCGGGATACGAGACGGGGAGCGACCAGGCTGACTTTAACGTGACGTTTCTGACCCTCCCTCCCTCCTCCTCCTCCTCCTCCCTCCTCCTCCTCCTCCTCCTCTCTTCTCCCCGCAGATCCAGCTTTCCCTCCTCAGGAACAATCGCACTCACAAATTCTCCCGGGAGCAGACATTCCGACTCCAGCAAGGCATCATGACCAGCACGGCGGAGCAGGTGAGACGGGGCGGCAGGTTATTCTGGGCGGTGGCCGAGGAGGGTCACATTCCCCCCGCCCCCGAGACCCTGACAGGACGGTGGGAACAGATTCAATCATAACTTGCAAAAGGGGGAATTGGGGAGATACTGGAAGGGGAAAAAATTTGCAGGGTTCTGGGGGAAAGTTCAGGGGGGAGGAGCAGTGGGATTAATTGGAGAGCTCTTACAAAGAGCCAGCACAGGCTGGATGGACCCAATGGCCTTCTCCTGTGCTGTATGGTTCTAAGTTATGTTAAACTTATGTAGAACCTCGGTTAGACCACACTCGGAGCACTGTGCACAGTTCTGGTCTCCATATACCTTGGTTAGACCACACTCGGAGCACTGTGCACAGTTCTGGTCTCCATATACCTTGGTTAGACCACACTCGGAGCACTGTGCACAGTTCTGGTCTCCATATACCTGGGTTAGACCACACTCGGAGCACTGTGCACAGTTCTGGTCTCCATGTACCTTGGTTAGACCACACTTGGAGCACTGTGCACAGTTCTGGTCTCCATATACCTCGGTTAGACCGCACTTGGAGCACTGTGCACAGTTCTGGTCTCCATATACCTCGGTTAGACCACACTTGGAGCACTGTGCACAGTTCTGGTCTCCATATACCTTGGTTAGACCACACTTGGTGCACTGTGCACAGTTCTGGTCTCCATATACCTTGGTTAGACCACACTCGGAGCACTGTGCACAGATCTGGTCTCCATATACCTTGGTTAGACCACACTCGGAGCACTGTGCACAGTTCTGGTCTCCATATTATAAAAAGGATATAGAGGCACTGGAGAAGGTGCAAAAAAGATTTACCAGGATGATCCCAGAACTGAGAGGTTTATAACTATCAGGAAAGACTGAACAGGCTGGGACTCTTGTCTCTCAAAGAGAAGACTGAGGGGTGACCTGATGGAGGTCTTTAAGATTATGAGAGGGTTCGATAGGGTAGACGTAGAGAAGATATTTCCACTTGTGGGGGGAGACCAGAACTAGGGGGGGCCATAAATATAAGAGAGTCACTAATAAATCCAATGGGGAATTCAGGAGAAACTTCTTTCCCCAGAGAGTGGTGAGAATGTGGAACTCACTCCCACAAGGAGTGGTTGAGGTGAATAGTGGAGATGGATTTAAGGGGAAGCTCGATAAACACATGAGGGAGAAAGGGATAGAAGGAGATGGTGAGAGGGTGAGATGGAGGAGGGAGGGAGGAGGCTCGTGTGGAGCATAAACACCGGGATAGACCCGATGGGCCGAGTGGCCTGTTTCTGTGCTGTACGTTCAATGTAACGTGAGTGCTGAGTAAACTCACCTCGGGCAGATTTGGGCCTCAGTGCCCACCCCTCCCCTCCCCTCCCCCCTCGCCCCCCGTTAGAAAATGACGGGGAATTGGGGGCAAAAGAATTAAGTTTCCAACTGCAGGGGCTAACTTCCTGCGTACAGTGGCTAACTTCCTGTAATCGGGCCTGAGTTCCTGCGTTTCGGGACCTTGACTTCCTGCGTCCGCGGCCTGACTTCCTGCGTCCGCGGCCTGACGTCCTGCGTCCGCGGCCTGTCTTCCTGCGTCCGCGGCCTGACGTCCTGCGTCCGCGGCCTGACTTCCTGCGTCCGCGGCCTGACGTCCTGCGTCCGCGGCCTGTCTTCCTGCGTCCGCGGCCTGACGTCCTGCGTCCGCGGCCTGACTTCCTGCGTCCGCGGCCTGACTTCCTGCGTCCGCGGCCTGACTTCCTGCGTCCGCGGCCTGACGTCCTGCGTCCGCGGCCTGACTTCCTGCGTCCGCGGCCTGACGTCCTGCGTCCGCGGCCTGTCTTCCTGCGTCCGCGGCCTGACGTCCTGCGTCCGCGGCCTGTCTTCCTGCGTCCGCGGCCTGACGTCCTGCGTCCGCGGCCTGACGTCCTGCGTCCGCGGCCTGACGTCCTGCGTCCGCGGCCTGACTTCCTGCGTCCGCGGCCTGACGCCCTGTGCGGCTCTCTCCCCAGATGATGGACCGTCTCTGCGTGAAGGTCCGCAATGACCTGAACGTCCTGAGGAGTTGCCCGATTGAGTCTGTCCAGCAGGACGCCCGTTACGCCAAGGAGATGGTCAAAGACGCCAAGAGGTCGCGGGCGGTGAGGAGAGACCGCGAATCGGAGACAGCAGAACGTCTGCCGGAGACGTCCCGCGGCCCGTCCCACACCAACCACAGCGAGGGGCCAGTCCCTGCGGCAAACCATTGTGCGCACAGGGAGATCCCACCAGCACCCACTCAGGCCCACGCCCCAGTTAATCGGCGTTGTTTTTTTCAGCTGGTGTTGGGTTGAGCGAAGGACAGCGGGAGAATTCCCCACCTCCCCTTCTCATCACCCAGCAGTGATCGTCCGGCGCTCCCTCAGTACTGACCCTCCGACAGTGCGGCGCTCCCTCAGTACCGACCCTCCGACAGTGCGGCGCTCCCTCAGTACCGACCCTCCGACAGTGCGGCGCTCCCTCAGTACCGACCCTCCGACAGTGCGGCGCTCCCTCAGTACTGACCCTCCGACAGTGCGGCGCTCCCTCAGTACTGACCCTCCGACAGTGCGGCGCTCCCTCAGTACCGACCCTCCGACAGTGCGGCGCTCCCTCAGTACCGACCCTCCGACAGTGCGGCGCTCCCTCAGTACCGACCCTCCGACAGTGCGGCGCTCCCTCAGTACCGACCCTCCGGCCGATATTTATCCCTCGACAAACATAACTCAGGAGCAGATGATGGGGTCAGGACCTCATCATCGTTTCTGGGATCTTGCTGTGCGGAAAATGGCTGCCACATCTCCCACATTAAAACAGTGACGACACTTCAAAAAGTATTAATTGGATGGAACGGGCATTGGGAGGTCCCGAGGAGGAGAAAACATCGAGATAATAAACACAGTGTAACTTAGTGTGTGATGGTGTGAGACTGGGATTAGTTTGTGATGATGTGAGACTGGGATTAGTTTGTGATGATGTGAGACTGGGATTAGTTTGTGATGATGTGAGACTGGGATTAGTTTGTGATGATGTGAGACTGGGATTAGTTTGTGATGATGTGAGACTGGGATTAGTTTGTGATGATGTGAGACTGGGATTAGTTTGTGATGATGGTGTGAGACTGGGATTAGTTTGTGATGGTGTGAGACTGGGATTAGTTTGTGATGATGTGAGACTGGGATTAGTTTGTGATGATGTGAGACTGGGATTAGTTTGTGATGATGTGAGACTGGGATTAGTTTGTGATGATGTGAGACTGGGATTAGTTTGTGATGATGTGAGACTGGGATTAGTTTGTGATGATGTGAGACTGGGATTAGTTTGTGATGATGGTGTGAGACTGGGATTAGTTTGTGATGATGTGAGACTGGGATTAGTTTGTGATGATGTGAGACTGGGATTAGTTTGTGATGATGGTGTGAGACTGGGATTAGTTTGTGATGGTGTGAGACTGGGATTAGTTTGTGATGATGATGTGAGACTGGGATTAGTTTGTGATGATGTGAGACTGGGATTAGTTTGTGATGATGTGAGACTGGGATTAGTTTGTGATGGTGTGAGACTGGGATTAGTTTGTGATGATGTGAGACTGGGATTAGTTTGTGATGATGTGAGACTGGGATTAGTTTGTGATGATGTGAGACTGGGATTAGTTTGTGATGATGTGAGACTGGGATTAGTTTGTGATGATGTGAGACTGGGATTAGTTTGTGATGATGTGAGACTGGGATTAGTTTGTGATGATGTGAGACTGGGATTAGTTTGTGATGATGTGAGACTGGGATTAGTTTGTGATGGTGTGAGACTGGGATTAGTTTGTGATGGTGTGAGACTGGGATTAGTTTGTGATGATGTGAGACTGGGATTAGTTTGTGATGATGATGTGAGACTGGGATTAGTTTGTGATGGTGTGAGACTGGGATTAGTTTGTGATGATGTGAGACTGGGATTAGTTTGTGATGATGTGAGACTGGGATTAGTTTGTGATGATGATGTGAGACTGGGATTAGTTTGTGATGATGTGAGACTGGGATTAGTTTGTGATGATGTGAGACTGGGATTAGTTTGTGATGATGTGAGACTGGGATTAGTTTGTGATGATGATGTGAGACTGGGATTAGTTTGTGATGATGTGAGACTGGGATTAGTTTGTGATGATGTGAGACTGGGATTAGTTTGTGATGATGTGAGACTGGGATTAGTTTGTGATGATGGTGTGAGACTGCGATTAATTTGTGATGATGTGAGACTGGGATTAGTTTGTGATGGTGTGAGACTGGGATTAGTTTGTGATGGTGTGAGACTGGGATTAGTTTGTGATGATGTGAGACTGGGATTAGTTTGTGATGACGTGAGACTGGGATTAGTTTGTGATGATGGTGTGAGACTGGGATTAGTTTGTGATGATGATGTGAGACTGGGATTAGTTTGTGATGGTGTGAGACTGGGATTAGTTTGTGATGATGTGAGACTGGGATTAGTTTGTGATGATGGTGTGAGACTGGGATTAGTTTGTGATGATGTGAGACTGGGATTAGTTTGTGATGATGTGAGACTGGGATTAGTTTGTGATGATGATGTGAGACTGGGATTAGTTTGTGATGATGTGAGACTGGGATTAGTTTGTGATGATGTGAGACTGGGATTAGTTTGTGATGATGATGTGAGACTGGGATTAGTTTGTGATGATGTGAGACTGGGATTAGTTTGTGATGGTGTGAGACTGGGATTAGTTTGTGATGATGATGTGAGACTGGGATTAGTTTGTGATGATGTGAGACTGGGATTAGTTTGTGATGATGTGAGACTGGGATTCGTTTGTGATGATGTGAGACTGGGATTAGTTTGTGATGATGTGAGACTGGGATTAGTTTGTGATGATGTGAGACTGGGATTAGTTTGTGATGATGTGAGACTGGGATTAGTTTGTGATGATGATGTGAGACTGGGATTAGTTTGTGATGATGTGAGACTGGGATTAGTTTGTGATGATGTGAGACTGGGATTAGTTTGTGATGATGTGAGACTGGGATTAGTTTGTGATGATGTGAGACTGGGATTAGTTTGTGATGATGATGTGAGACTGGGATTAGTTTGTGATGGTGTGAGACTGGGATTAGTTTGTGATGATGATGTGAGACTGGGATTAGTTTGTGATGATGATGTGAGACTGGGATTAGTTTGTGATGATGTGAGACTGGGATTAGTTTGTGATGATGTGAGACTGGGATTAGTTTGTGATGATGATGTGAGACTGGGATTAGTTTGTGATGATGATGTGAGACTGGGATTAGTTTGTGATGATGTGAGACTGGGATTAGTTTGTGATGGTGTGAGACTGGGATTAGTTTGTGATGGTGTGAGACTGGGATTAGTTTGTGATGATGTGAGACTGGGATTAGTTTGTGATGATGGTGTGAGACTGGGATTAGTTTGTGATGATGTGAGACTGGGATTAGTTTGTGATGATGGTGTGAGACTGGGATTAGTTTGTGATGATGTGAGACTGGGATTAGTTTGTGATGATGTGAGACTGGGATTAGTTTGTGATGATGGTGTGAGACTGGGATTAGTTTGTGATGATGATGTGAGACTGGGATTAGTTTGTGATGGTGTGAGACTGGGATTAGTTTGTGATGATGATGTGAGACTGGGATTAGTTTGTGATGATGTGAGACTGGGATTAGTTTGTGATGATGTGAGACTGGGATTAGTTTGTGATGGTGTGAGACTGGGATTAGTTTGTGATGATGTGAGACTGGGATTAGTTTGTGATGATGATGTGAGACTGGGATTAGTTTGTGATGATGGTGTGAGACTGGGATTAGTTTGTGATGATGTGAGACTGGGATTAGTTTGTGATGATGATGTGAGACTGGGATTAGTTTGTGATGATGTGAGACTGGGATTAGTTTGTGATGATGTGAGACTGGGATTAGTTTGTGATGATGTGAGACTGGGATTAGTTTGTGATGATGTGAGACTGGGATTAGTTTGTGATGATGTGAGACTGGGATTAGTTTGTGATGGTGTGAGACTGGGATTAGTTTGTGATGGTGTGAGACTGGGATTAGTTTGTGATGATGTGAGACTGGGATTAGTTTGTGATGATGTGAGACTGGGATTAGTTTGTGATGATGTGAGACGGGGATTAGTTTGTGATGATGTGAGACTGGGATTAGTTTGTGATGGTGTGAGACTGGGATTAGTTTGTGATGGTGTGAGACTGGGATTAGTTTGTGATGATGTGAGACTGGGATTAGTTTGTGATGATGTGAGACTGGGATTAGTTTGTGATGATGTGAGACTGGGATTAGTTTGTGATGATGGTGTGAGACTGGGATTAGTTTGTGATGATGTGAGACTGGGATTAGTTTGTGATGATGTGAGACTGGGATTAGTTTGTGATGATGGTGTGAGACTGGGATTAGTTTGTGATGATGTGAGACTGGGATTAGTTTGTGATGATGTGAGACTGGGATTAGTTTGTGATGATGGTGTGAGACTGGGATTAGTTTGTGATGATGTGAGACTGGGATTAGTTTGTGATGATGTGAGACTGGGATTAGTTTGTGATGGTGTGAGACTGGGATTAGTTTGTGATGGTGTGAGACTGGGATTAGTTTGTGATGATGTGAGACTGGGATTAGTTTGTGATGATGTGAGACTGGGATTAGTTTGTGATGGTGTGAGACTGGGATTAGTTTGTGATGATGTGAGACTGGGATTAGTTTGTGATGATGTGAGACTGGGATTAGTTTGTGATGATGATGTGAGACTGGGATTAGTTTGTGATGATGTGAGACTGGGATTAGTTTGTGATGATGATGTGAGACTGGGATTAGTTTGTGATGATGTGAGACTGGGATTAGTTTGTGATGATGGTGTGAGACTGGGATTAGTTTGTGATGATGTGAGACTGGGATTAGTTTGTGATGATGTGAGACTGGGATTAGTTTGTGATGATGTGAGACTGGGATTAGTTTGTGATGATGGTGTGAGACTGGGATTAGTTTGTGATGATGATGTGAGACTGGGATTAGTTTGTGATGATGTGAGACTGGGATTAGTTTGTGATGGTGTGAGACTGGGATTAGTTTGTGATGATGGTGTGAGACTGGGATTAGTTTGTGATGATGTGAGACTGGGATTAGTTTGTGATGATGTGAGACTGGGATTAGTTTGTGATGATGGTGTGAGACTGGGATTAGTTTGTGATGATGTGAGACTGGGATTAGTTTGTGATGATGTGAGACTGGGATTAGTTTGTGATGATGTGTGAGACTGGGATTAGTTTGTGATGATGTGAGACTGGGATTAGTTTGTGATGATGTGAGACTGGGATTAGTTTGTGATGATGTGAGACTGGGATTAGTTTGTGATGATGTGAGACTGGGATTAGTTTGTGATGATGTGAGACTGGGATTAGTTTGTGATGATGATGTGAGACTGGGATTAGTTTGTGATGATGTGAGACTGGGATTAGTTTGTGATGATGGTGTGAGACTGGGATTAGTTTGTGATGATGTGAGACTGGGATTAGTTTGTGATGATGTGAGACTGGGATTAGTTTGTGATGATGTGAGACTGGGATTAGTTTGTGATGGTGTGAGACTGGGATTAGTTTGTGATGATGTGAGACTGGGATTAGTTTGTGATGATGTGAGACTGGGATTAGTTTGTGATGATGTGAGACTGGGATTAGTTTGTGATGGTGTGAGACTGGGATTAGTTTGTGATGATGATGTGAGACTGGGATTAGTTTGTGATGATGATGTGAGACTGGGATTAGTTTGTGATGATGTGAGACTGGGATTAGTTTGTGATGATGATGTGAGACTGGGATTAGTTTGTGATGATGTGAGACTGGGATTAGTTTGTGATGATGGTGTGAGACTGGGATTAGTTTGTGATGATGATGTGAGACTGGGATTAGTTTGTGATGATGTGAGACTGGGATTAGTTTGTGATGATGTGAGACTGGGATTAGTTTGTGATGATGTGAGACTGGGATTAGTTTGTGATGATGTGAGACTGGGATTAGTTTGTGATGATGATGTGAGACTGGGATTAGTTTGTGATGATGTGAGACTGGGATTAGTTTGTGATGATGTGAGACTGGGATTAGTTTGTGATGATGTGAGACTGGGATTAGTTTGTGATGATGTGAGACTGGGATTAGTTTGTGATGATGATGTGAGACTGGGATTAGTTTGTGATGATGTGAGACTGGGATTAGTTTGTGATGATGTGAGACTGGGATTAGTTTGTGATGATGTGAGACTGGGATTAGTTTGTGATGGTGTGAGACTGGGATTAGTTTGTGATGATGTGAGACTGGGATTAGTTTGTGATGATGTGAGACTGGGATTAGTTTGTGATGATGATGTGAGACTGGGATTAGTTTGTGATGGTGTGAGACTGGGATTAGTTTGTGATGATGTGAGACTGGGATTAGTTTGTGATGATGTGAGACTGGGATTAGTTTGTGATGATGTGAGACTGGGATTAGTTTGTGATGATGTGAGACTGGGATTAGTTTGTGATGGATGTGAGACTGGGATTAGTTTGTGATGATGTGAGACTGGGATTAGTTTGTGATGATGTGAGACTGGGATTAGTTTGTGATGATGATGTGAGACTGGGATTAGTTTGTGATGATGTGAGACTGGGATTAGTTTGTGATGATGATGTGAGACTGGGATTAGTTTGTGATGATGTGTGAGACTGGGATTAGTTTGTGATGATGTGAGACTGGGATTAGTTTGTGATGGTGTGAGACTGGGATTAGTTTGTGATGATGTGAGACTGGGATTAGTTTGTGATGATGTGAGACTGGGATTAGTTTGTGATGATGATGTGAGACTGGGATTAGTTTGTGATGATGTGAGACTGGGATTAGTTTGTGATGATGTGAGACTGGGATTAGTTTGTGATGATGATGTGAGACTGGGATTAGTTTGTGATGATGTGAGACTGGGATTAGTTTGTGATGATGTGAGACTGGGATTAGTTTGTGATGATGTGAGACTGGGATTAGTTTGTGATGATGATGTGAGACTGGGATTAGTTTGTGATGATGATGTGAGACTGGGATTAGTTTGTGATGATGTGAGACTGGGATTAGTTTGTGATGATGTGAGACTGGGATTAGTTTGTGATGATGTGAGACTGGGATTAGTTTGTGATGATGTGAGACTGGGATTAGTTTGTGATGATGATGTGAGACTGGGATTAGTTTGTGATGATGTGAGACTGGGATTAGTTTGTGATGATGTGAGACTGGGATTAGTTTGTGATGATGTGAGACTGGGATTAGTTTGTGATGATGTGAGACTGGGATTAGTTTGTGATGATGTGAGACTGGGATTAGTTTGTGATGATGTGAGACTGGGATTAGTTTGTGATGATGTGAGACTGGGATTAGTTTGTGATGATGTGAGACTGGGATTAGTTTGTGATGATGTGAGACTGGGATTAGTTTGTGATGATGTGAGACTGGGATTAGTTTGTGATGATGTGAGACTGGGATTAGTTTGTGATGATGTGAGACTGGGATTAGTTTGTGATGGATGTGAGACTGGGATTAGTTTGTGATGATGTGAGACTGGGATTAGTTTGTGATGATGTGAGACTGGGATTAGTTTGTGATGATGTGAGACTGGGATTAGTTTGTGATGATGTGAGACTGGGATTAGTTTGTGATGATGTGAGACTGGGATTAGTTTGTGATGATGTGAGACTGGGATTAGTTTGTGATGATGATGTGAGACTGGGATTAGTTTGTGATGATGTGAGACTGGGATTAGTTTGTGATGATGATGTGAGACTGGGATTAGTTTGTGATGGTGTGAGACTGGGATTAGTTTGTGATGATGTGAGACTGGGATTAGTTTGTGATGGTGTGAGACTGGGATTAGTTTGTGATGATGTGAGACTGGGATTAGTTTGTGATGATGTGAGACTGGGATTAGTTTGTGATGGTGTGAGACTGGGATTAGTTTGTGATGATGTGAGACTGGGATTAGTTTGTGATGATGTGAGACTGGGATTAGTTTGTGATGATGTGAGACTGGGATTAGTTTGTGATGATGTGAGACTGGGATTAGTTTGTGATGATGTGTGAGACTGGGATTAGTTTGTGATGATGTGAGACTGGGATTAGTTTGTGATGATGATGTGAGACTGGGATTAGTTTGTGATGATGATGTGAGACTGGGATTAGTTTGTGATGATGTGAGACTGGGATTAGTTTGTGATGATGATGTGAGACTGGGATTAGTTTGTGATGATGTGAGACTGGGATTAGTTTGTGATGATGATGTGAGACTGGGATTAGTTTGTGATGATGTGAGACTGGGATTAGTTTGTGATGATGTGAGACTGGGATTAGTTTGTGATGATGTGAGACTGGGATTAGTTTGTGATGATGTGAGACTGGGATTAGTTTGTGATGATGATGTGAGACTGGGATTAGTTTGTGATGATGTGAGACTTGGATTAGTTTGTGATGATGTGAGACTGGGATTAGTTTGTGATGATGTGAGACTGGGATTAGTTTGTGATGATGGTGTGAGACTGGGATTAGTTTGTGATGATGTGAGACTGGGATTAGTTTGTGATGATGTGAGACTGGGATTAGTTTGTGATGGTGTGAGACTGGGATTAGTTTGTGATGATGATGTGAGACTGGGATTAGTTTGTGATGATGTGAGACTGGGATTAGTTTGTGATGATGGTGTGAGACTGGGATGATGTGAGACTGGGATTAGTTTGTGATGATGGTGTGAGACTGGGATTAGTTTGTGATGATGTGAGACTGGGATTAGTTTGTGATGATGTGAGACTGGGATTAGTTTGTGATGATGTGAGACTGGGATTAGTTTGTGATGATGTGAGACTGGGATTAGTTTGTGATGATGTGAGACTGGGATTAGTTTGTGATGATGTGAGACTGGGATTAGTTTGTGATGATGTGAGACTGGATTAGTTTGTGATGATGTGAGACTGGGATTAGTTTGTGATGATGTTGTGAGACTGGGATTAGTTTGTGATGATGTGAGACTGGGATTAGTTTGTGATGATGTGAGACTGGGATTAGTTTGTGATGATGTGAGACTGGGATTAGTTTGTGATGATGTGAGACTGGGATTAGTTTGTGATGATGGTGTGAGACTGGGATTAGTTTGTGATGATGTGAGACTGGGATTAGTTTGTGATGATGTGAGACTGGGATTAGTTTGTGATGATGTGAGACTGGGATTAGTTTGTGATGATGTGAGACTGGGATTAGTTTGTGATGATGTGAGACTGGGATTAGTTTGTGATGATGTGAGACTGGGATTAGTTTGTGATGATGTGTGAGACTGGGATTAGTTTGTGATGATGTGAGACTGGGATTAGTTTGTGATGATGATGTGAGACTGGGATTAGTTTGTGATGATGTGAGACTGGGATTAGTTTGTGATGATGTGAGACTGGGATTAGTTTGTGATGATGTGAGACTGGGATTAGTTTGTGATGATGTGAGACTGGGATTAGTTTGTGATGATGTGAGACTGGGATTAGTTTGTGATGATGTGAGACTGGGATTAGTTTGTGATGATGTGAGACTGGGATTAGTTTGTGATGATGTGAGACTGGGATTAGTTTGTGATGATGTGAGACTGGGATTAGTTTGTGATGATGTGAGACTGGGATTAGTTTGTGATGATGTGAGACTGGGATTAGTTTGTGATGATGTGAGACTGGGATTAGTTGTGATGATGATGTGAGACTGGGATTAGTTTGTGATGATGTGAGACTGGGATTAGTTTGTGATGATGTGAGACTGGGATTAGTTTGTGATGATGTGAGACTGGGATTAGTTTGTGATGATGTGAGACTGGGATTAGTTTGTGATGATGTGAGACTGGGATTAGTTTGTGATGATGTGTGAGACTGGGATTAGTTTGTGATGATGTGTGAGACTGGGATTAGTTTGTGATGATGTGAGACTGGGATTAGTTTGTGATGATGTGAGACTGGGATTAGTTTGTGATGATGTGTGAGACTGGGATTAGTTTGTGATGATGTGAGACTGGGATTAGTTTGTGATGATGTGAGACTGGGATTAGTTTGTGATGATGTGAGACTGGGATTAGTTTGTGATGATGTGAGACTGGGATTAGTTTGTGATGATGTGAGACTGGGATTAGTTTGTGATGATGTGAGACTGGGATTAGTTTGTGATGATGTGAGACTGGATTAGTTTGTGATGATGTGAGACTGGGATTAGTTTGTGATGATGATGTGAGACTGGGATTAGTTTGTGATGATGTGAGACTGGGATTAGTTTGTGATGATGTGAGACTGGGATTAGTTTGTGATGATGTGAGACTGGATTAGTTTGTGATGATGTGAGACTGGGATTAGTTTGTGATGATGTGAGACTGGATTAGTTTGTGATGATGTGAGACTGGGATTAGTTTGTGATGATGTGTGAGACTGGGATTAGTTTGTGATGATGTGAGACTGGGATTAGTTTGTGATGATGTGAGACTGGGATTAGTTTGTGATGATGTGAGACTGGGATTAGTTTGTGATGATGTGAGACTGGGATTAGTTTGTGATGATGTGAGACTGGGATTAGTTTGTGATGATGTGTGAGACTGGGATTAGTTTGTGATGATGTGAGACTGGGATTAGTTTGTGATGATGTGAGACTGGGATTAGTTTGTGATGATGTGAGACTGGGATTAGTTTGTGATGATGTGAGACTGGGATTAGTTTGTGATGATGTGAGACTGGGATTAGTTTGTGATGATGTGAGACTGGGATTAGTTTGTGATGATGTGAGACTGGGATTAGTTTGTGATGATGTGAGACTGGGATTAGTTTGTGATGATGTGAGACTGGGATTAGTTTGTGATGATGTGAGACTGGGATTAGTTTGTGATGATGTGAGACTGGGATTAGTTTGTGATGATGTGAGACTGGGATTAGTTTGTGATGATGTGAGACTGGGATTAGTTTGTGATGATGTGAGACTGGGATTAGTTTGTGATGATGGTGTGAGACTGGGATTAGTTTGTGATGATGTGAGACTGGGATTAGTTTGTGATGATGTGAGACTGGGATTAGTTTGTGATGATGTGTGAGACTGGGATTAGTTTGTGATGATGTGAGACTGGGATTAGTTTGTGATGATGTGAGACTGGGATTAGTTTGTGATGATGTGAGACTGGGATTAGTTTGTGATGATGTGAGACTGGGATTAGTTTGTGATGATGTGAGACTGGGATTAGTTTGTGATGATGTGAGACTGGGATTAGTTTGTGATGATGTGAGACTGGGATTAGTTTGTGATGAGATGTGAGACTGGGATTAGTTTGTGATGATGTGAGACTGGGATTAGTTTGTGATGATGTGAGACTGGGATTAGTTTGTGATGATGTGAGACTGGGATTAGTTTGTGATGATGTGAGACTGGGATTAGTTTGTGATGATGTGAGACTGGGATTAGTTTGTGATGATGTGAGACTGGGATTAGTTTGTGATGATGTGAGACTGGGATTAGTTTGTGATGATGTGAGACTGGGATTAGTTTGTGATGATGTGAGACTGGGATTAGTTTGTGATGATGTGAGACTGGGATTAGTTTGTGATGATGTGAGACTGGGATTAGTTTGTGATGATGTGAGACTGGGATTAGTTTGTGATGATGTGAGACTGGGATTAGTTTGTGATGATGTGAGACTGGGATTAGTTTGTGATGATGTGAGACTGGGATTAGTTTGTGATGATGTGAGACTGGGATTAGTTTGTGATGATGTGAGACTGGGATTAGTTTGTGATGATGTGAGACTGGGATTAGTTTGTGATGATGTGAGACTGGGATTAGTTTGTGATGATGTGAGACTGGGATTAGTTTGTGATGATGTGAGACTGGGATTAGTTTGTGATGAGTGTGAGACTGGGATTAGTTTGTGATGATGGTGAGACTGGGATTAGTTTGTGATGATGTGAGACTGGGATTAGTTTGTGATGATGTGAGACTGGGATTAGTTTGTGATGATGTGAGACTGGGATTAGTTTGTGATGATGTGAGACTGGGATTAGTTTGTGATGATGTGAGACTGGGATTAGTTTGTGATGATGTGAGACTGGGATTAGTTTGTGATGATGGTGTGAGACTGGGATTAGTTTGTGATGATGTGAGACTGGGATTAGTTTGTGATGATGTGAGACTGGGATTAGTTTGTGATGATGGTGTGAGACTGGGATTAGTTTGTGATGATGTGAGACTGGGATTAGTTTGTGATGATGATGTGAGACTGGGATTAGTTTGTGATGATGTGAGACTGGGATTAGTTTGTGATGATGTGAGACTGGGATTAGTTTGTGATGATGTGAGACTGGGATTAGTTTGTGATGATGTGAGACTGGGATTAGTTTGTGATGATGTGAGACTGGGATTAGTTTGTGATGATGTGAGACTGGGATTAGTTTGTGATGATGATGTGAGACTGGGATTAGTTTGTGATGATGTGAGACTGGGATTAGTTTGTGATGATGTGAGACTGGGATTAGTTTGTGATGATGTGAGACTGGGATTAGTTTGTGATGATGTGAGACTGGGATTAGTTTGTGATGATGTGTGAGACTGGGATTAGTTTGTGATGATGTGAGACTGGGATTAGTTTGTGATGATGTGAGACTGGGATTAGTTTGTGATGATGTGTGAGACTGGGATTAGTTTGTGATGATGTGAGACTGGGATTAGTTTGTGATGATGTGAGACTGGATTAGTTTGTGATGATGTGAGACTGGGATTAGTTTGTGATGATGTGAGACTGGGATTAGTTTGTGATGATGTGAGACTGGGATTAGTTTGTGATGATGTGAGACTGGGATTAGTTTGTGATGATGTGAGACTGGGATTAGTTTGTGATGATGTGAGACTGGGATTAGTTTGTGATGATGTGAGACTGGGATTAGTTTGTGATGATGTGAGACTGGGATTAGTTTGTGATGATGTGAGACTGGGATTAGTTTGTGATGATGTGAGACTGGGATTAGTTTGTGATGATGTGAGACTGGGATTAGTTTGTGATGATGTGAGACTGGGATTAGTTTGTGATGATGTGAGACTGGGATTAGTTTGTGATGATGTGAGACTGGGATTAGTTTGTGATGATGTGAGACTGGGATTAGTTTGTGATGATGTGAGACTGGGATTAGTTTGTGATGATGTGAGACTGGGATTAGTTTGTGATGGATGTGAGACTGGGATTAGTTTGTGATGATGGTGTGAGACTGGGATTAGTTTGTGATGATGTGAGACTGGGATTAGTTTGTGATGATGTGAGACTGGGATTAGTTTGTGATGATGTGAGACTGGGATTAGTTTGTGATGATGTGAGACTGGGATTAGTTTGTGATGATGTGAGACTGGGATTAGTTTGTGATGATGTGAGACTGGGATTAGTTTGTGATGATGTGAGACTGGGATTAGTTTGTGATGATGTGAGACTGGGATTAGTTTGTGATGATGATTGTGAGACTGGGATTAGTTTGTGATGATGTGAGACTGGATTAGTTTGTGATGATGTGAGACTGGGATTAGTTTGTGATGATGATGTGAGACTGGGATTAGTTTGTGATGATGTGAGACTGGATTAGTTTGTGATGATGTGAGACTGGGATTAGTTTGTGATGATGATGTGAGACTGGGATTAGTTTGTGATGATGTGAGACTGGGATTAGTTTGTGATGATGTGAGACTGGGATTAGTTTGTGATGATGTGAGACTGGGATTAGTTTGTGATGATGTGAGACTGGGATTAGTTTGTGATGATGATGTGAGACTGGGATTAGTTTGTGATGATGTGAGACTGGGATTAGTTTGTGATGATGTGAGACTGGGATTAGTTTGTGATGATGTGAGACTGGGATTAGTTTGTGATGATGTGTGAGACTGGGATTAGTTTTGTGATGATGATGTGAGACTGGGATTAGTTTGTGAAGATGTGAGACTGGGATTAGTTTGTGATGGTGTGAGACTGGATTAGTTTGTGATGGTGTGAGACTGGGATTAGTTTGTGAGGTGTGAGACTGGGATTAGTTTGTGATGATGGTGAGACTGGGATTAGTTTGTGATGATGTGAGACTGGGATTAGTTTGTGATGATGATGTGAGACTGGGATTAC
>NW_027138289.1:0-60805 GCF_035084215.1 Heptranchias perlo
TAACCCTAACCCTAACCCTAACCCTAACCCTAACCCTAACCCTAACCCTAACCCTAACCCTAACCCTAACCCTAACCCTAACCCTAACCCTAACCCTAACCCTAACCCTAACCCTAACCCTAACCCTAACCCTAACCCTAACCCTAACCCTAACCCTAACCCTAACCCTAACCCTAACCCTAACCCTAACCCTAACCCTAACCCTAACCCTAACCCTAACCCTAACCCTAACCCTAACCCTAACCCTAACCCTAACCCTAACCCTAACCCTAACCCTAACCCTAACCCTAACCCTAACCCTAACCCTAACCCTAACCCTAACCCTAACCCTAACCCTAACCCTAACCCTAACCCTAACCCTAACCCTAACCCTAACCCTAACCCTAACCCTAACCCTAACCCTAACCCTAACCCTAACCCTAACCCTAACCCTAACCCTAACCCTAACCCTAACCCTAACCCTAACCCTAACCCTAACCCTAACCCTAACCCTAACCCTAACCCTAACCCTAACCCTAACCCTAACCCTAACCCTAACCCTAACCCTAACCCTAACCCTAACCCTAACCCTAACCCTAACCCTAACCCTAACCCTAACCCTAACCCTAACCCTAACCCTAACCCTAACCCTAACCCTAACCCTAACCCTAACCCTAACCCTAACCCTAACCCTAACCCTAACCCTAACCCTAACCCTAACCCTAACCCTAACCCTAACCCTAACCCTAACCCTAACCCTAACCCTAACCCTAACCCTAACCCTAACCCTAACCCTAACCCTAACCCTAACCCTAACCCTAACCCAACCCTAACCCTAACCCTAACCCTAACCCTAACCCTAACCCTAACCCTAACCCTAACCCTAACCCTAACCCTAACCCTAACCCTAACCCTAACCCTAACCCTAACCCTAACCCTAACCCTAACCCTAACCCTAACCCTAACCCTAACCCTAACCCTAACCCTAACCCTAACCCTAACCCTAACCCTAACCCTAACCCTAACCCTAACCCTAACCCTAACCCTAACCCTAACCCTAACCCTAACCCTAACCCTAACCCTAACCCTAACCCTAACCCTAACCCTAACCCTAACCCTAACCCTAACCCTAACCCTAACCCTAACCCTAACCCTAACCCTAACCCTAACCCTAACCCTAACCCTAACCCTAACCCTAACCCTAACCCTAACCCTAACCCTAACCCTAACCCTAACCCTAACCCTAACCCTAACCCTAACCCTAACCCTAACCCTAACCCTAACCCTAACCCTAACCCTAACCCTAACCCTAACCCTAACCCTAACCCTAACCCTAACCCTAACCCTAACCCTAACCCTAACCCTAACCCTAACCCTAACCCTAACCCTAACCCTAACCCTAACCCTAACCCTAACCCTAACCCTAACCCTAACCCTAACCCTAACCCTAACCCTAACCCTAACCCTAACCCTAACCCTAACCCTAACCCTAACCCTAACCCTAACCCTAACCCTAACCCTAACCCTAACCCTAACCCTAACCCTAACCCTAACCCTAACCCTAACCCTAACCCTAACCCTAACCCTAACCCTAACCCTAACCCTAACCCTAACCCTAACCCTAACCCTAACCCTAACCCTAACCCTAACCCTAACCCTAACCCTAACCCTAACCCTAACCCTAACCCTAACCCTAACCCTAACCCTAACCCTAACCCTAACCCTAACCCTAACCCTAACCCTAACCCTAACCCTAACCCTAACCCTAACCCTAACCCTAACCCTAACCCTAACCCTAACCCTAACCCTAACCCTAACCCTAACCCTAACCCTAACCCTAACCCTAACCCTAACCCTAACCCTAACCCTAACCCTAACCCTAACCCTAACCCTAACCCTAACCCTAACCCTAACCCTAACCCTAACCCTAACCCTAACCCTAACCCTAACCCTAACCCTAACCCTAACCCTAACCCTAACCCTAACCCTAACCCTAACCCTAACCCTAACCCTAACCCTAACCCTAACCCTAACCCTAACCCTAACCCTAACCCTAACCCTAACCCTAACCCTAACCCTAACCCTAACCCTAACCCTAACCCTAACCCTAACCCTAACCCTAACCCTAACCCTAACCCTAACCCTAACCCTAACCCTAACCCTAACCCTAACCCTAACCCTAACCCTAACCCTAACCCTAACCCTAACCCTAACCCTAACCCTAACCCTAACCCTAACCCTAACCCTAACCCTAACCCTAACCCTAACCCTAACCCTAACCCTAACCCTAACCCTAACCCTAACCCTAACCCTAACCCTAACCCTAACCCTAACCCTAACCCTAACCCTAACCCTAACCCTAACCCTAACCCTAACCCTAACCCTAACCCTAACCCTAACCCTAACCCTAACCCTAACCCTAACCCTAACCCTAACCCTAACCCTAACCCTAACCCTAACCCTAACCCTAACCCTAACCCTAACCCTAACCCTAACCCTAACCCTAACCCTAACCCTAACCCTAACCCTAACCCTAACCCTAACCCTAACCCTAACCCTAACCCTAACCCTAACCCTAACCCTAACCCTAACCCTAACCCTAACCCTAACCCTAACCCTAACCCTAACCCTAACCCTAACCCTAACCCTAACCCTAACCCTAACCCTAACCCTAACCCTAACCCTAACCCTAACCCTAACCCTAACCCTAACCCTAACCCTAACCCTAACCCTAACCCTAACCCTAACCCTAACCCTAACCCTAACCCTAACCCTAACCCTAACCCTAACCCTAACCCTAACCCTAACCCTAACCCTAACCCTAACCCTAACCCTAACCCTAACCCTAACCCTAACCCTAACCCTAACCCTAACCCTAACCCTAACCCTAACCCTAACCCTAACCCTAACCCTAACCCTAACCCTAACCCTAACCCTAACCCTAACCCTAACCCTAACCCTAACCCTAACCCTAACCCTAACCCTAACCCTAACCCTAACCCTAACCCTAACCCTAACCCTAACCCTAACCCTAACCCTAACCCTAACCCTAACCCTAACCCTAACCCTAACCCTAACCCTAACCCTAACCCTAACCCTAACCCTAACCCTAACCCTAACCCTAACCCTAACCCTAACCCTAACCCTAACCCTAACCCTAACCCTAACCCTAACCCTAACCCTAACCCTAACCCTAACCCTAACCCTAACCCTAACCCTAACCCTAACCCTAACCCTAACCCTAACCCTAACCCTAACCCTAACCCTAACCCTAACCCTAACCCTAACCCTAACCCTAACCCTAACCCTAACCCTAACCCTAACCCTAACCCTAACCCTAACCCTAACCCTAACCCTAACCCTAACCCTAACCCTAACCCTAACCCTAACCCTAACCCTAACCCTAACCCTAACCCTAACCCTAACCCTAACCCTAACCCTAACCCTAACCCTAACCCTAACCCTAACCCTAACCCTAACCCTAACCCTAACCCTAACCCTAACCCTAACCCTAACCCTAACCCTAACCCTAACCCTAACCCTAACCCTAACCCTAACCCTAACCCTAACCCTAACCCTAACCCTAACCCTAACCCTAACCCTAACCCTAACCCTAACCCTAACCCTAACCCTAACCCTAACCCTAACCCTAACCCTAACCCTAACCCTAACCCTAACCCTAACCCTAACCCTAACCCTAACCCTAACCCTAACCCTAACCCTAACCCTAACCCTAACCCTAACCCTAACCCTAACCCTAACCCTAACCCTAACCCTAACCCTAACCCTAACCCTAACCCTAACCCTAACCCTAACCCTAACCCTAACCCTAACCCTAACCCTAACCCTAACCCTAACCCTAACCCTAACCCTAACCCTAACCCTAACCCTAACCCTAACCCTAACCCTAACCCTAACCCTAACCCTAACCCTAACCCTAACCCTAACCCTAACCCTAACCCTAACCCTAACCCTAACCCTAACCCTAACCCTAACCCTAACCCTAACCCTAACCCTAACCCTAACCCTAACCCTAACCCTAACCCTAACCCTAACCCTAACCCTAACCCTAACCCTAACCCTAACCCTAACCCTAACCCTAACCCTAACCCTAACCCTAACCCTAACCCTAACCCTAACCCTAACCCTAACCCTAACCCTAACCCTAACCCTAACCCTAACCCTAACCCTAACCCTAACCCTAACCCTAACCCTAACCCTAACCCTAACCCTAACCCTAACCCTAACCCTAACCCTAACCCTAACCCTAACCCTAACCCTAACCCTAACCCTAACCCTAACCCTAACCCTAACCCTAACCCTAACCCTAACCCTAACCCTAACCCTAACCCTAACCCTAACCCTAACCCTAACCCTAACCCTAACCCTAACCCTAACCCTAACCCTAACCCTAACCCTAACCCTAACCCTAACCCTAACCCTAACCCTAACCCTAACCCTAACCCTAACCCTAACCCTAACCCTAACCCTAACCCTAACCCTAACCCTAACCCTAACCCTAACCCTAACCCTAACCCTAACCCTAACCCTAACCCTAACCCTAACCCTAACCCTAACCCTAACCCTAACCCTAACCCTAACCCTAACCCTAACCCTAACCCTAACCCTAACCCTAACCCTAACCCTAACCCTAACCCTAACCCTAACCCTAACCCTAACCCTAACCCTAACCCTAACCCTAACCCTAACCCTAACCCTAACCCTAACCCTAACCCTAACCCTAACCCTAACCCTAACCCTAACCCTAACCCTAACCCTAACCCTAACCCTAACCCTAACCCTAACCCTAACCCTAACCCTAACCCTAACCCTAACCCTAACCCTAACCCTAACCCTAACCCTAACCCTAACCCTAACCCTAACCCTAACCCTAACCCTAACCCTAACCCTAACCCTAACCCTAACCCTAACCCTAACCCTAACCCTAACCCTAACCCTAACCCTAACCCTAACCCTAACCCTAACCCTAACCCTAACCCTAACCCTAACCCTAACCCTAACCCTAACCCTAACCCTAACCCTAACCCTAACCCTAACCCTAACCCTAACCCTAACCCTAACCCTAACCCTAACCCTAACCCTAACCCTAACCCTAACCCTAACCCTAACCCTAACCCTAACCCTAACCCTAACCCTAACCCTAACCCTAACCCTAACCCTAACCCTAACCCTAACCCTAACCCTAACCCTAACCCTAACCCTAACCCTAACCCTAACCCTAACCCTAACCCTAACCCTAACCCTAACCCTAACCCTAACCCTAACCCTAACCCTAACCCTAACCCTAACCCTAACCCTAACCCTAACCCTAACCCTAACCCTAACCCTAACCCTAACCCTAACCCTAACCCTAACCCTAACCCTAACCCTAACCCTAACCCTAACCCTAACCCTAACCCTAACCCTAACCCTAACCCTAACCCTAACCCTAACCCTAACCCTAACCCTAACCCTAACCCTAACCCTAACCCTAACCCTAACCCTAACCCTAACCCTAACCCTAACCCTAACCCTAACCCTAACCCTAACCCTAACCCTAACCCTAACCCTAACCCTAACCCTAACCCTAACCCTAACCCTAACCCTAACCCTAACCCTAACCCTAACCCTAACCCTAACCCTAACCCTAACCCTAACCCTAACCCTAACCCTAACCCTAACCCTAACCCTAACCCTAACCCTAACCCTAACCCTAACCCTAACCCTAACCCTAACCCTAACCCTAACCCTAACCCTAACCCTAACCCTAACCCTAACCCTAACCCTAACCCTAACCCTAACCCTAACCCTAACCCTAACCCTAACCCTAACCCTAACCCTAACCCTAACCCTAACCCTAACCCTAACCCTAACCCTAACCCTAACCCTAACCCTAACCCTAACCCTAACCCTAACCCTAACCCTAACCCTAACCCTAACCCTAACCCTAACCCTAACCCTAACCCTAACCCTAACCCTAACCCTAACCCTAACCCTAACCCTAACCCTAACCCTAACCCTAACCCTAACCCTAACCCTAACCCTAACCCTAACCCTAACCCTAACCCTAACCCTAACCCTAACCCTAACCCTAACCCTAACCCTAACCCTAACCCTAACCCTAACCCTAACCCTAACCCTAACCCTAACCCTAACCCTAACCCTAACCCTAACCCTAACCCTAACCCTAACCCTAACCCTAACCCTAACCCTAACCCTAACCCTAACCCTAACCCTAACCCTAACCCTAACCCTAACCCTAACCCTAACCCTAACCCTAACCCTAACCCTAACCCTAACCCTAACCCTAACCCTAACCCTAACCCTAACCCTAACCCTAACCCTAACCCTAACCCTAACCCTAACCCTAACCCTAACCCTAACCCTAACCCTAACCCTAACCCTAACCCTAACCCTAACCCTAACCCTAACCCTAACCCTAACCCTAACCCTAACCCTAACCCTAACCCTAACCCTAACCCTAACCCTAACCCTAACCCTAACCCTAACCCTAACCCTAACCCTAACCCTAACCCTAACCCTAACCCTAACCCTAACCCTAACCCTAACCCTAACCCTAACCCTAACCCTAACCCTAACCCTAACCCTAACCCTAACCCTAACCCTAACCCTAACCCTAACCCTAACCCTAACCCTAACCCTAACCCTAACCCTAACCCTAACCCTAACCCTAACCCTAACCCTAACCCTAACCCTAACCCTAACCCTAACCCTAACCCTAACCCTAACCCTAACCCTAACCCTAACCCTAACCCTAACCCTAACCCTAACCCTAACCCTAACCCTAACCCTAACCCTAACCCTAACCCTAACCCTAACCCTAACCCTAACCCTAACCCTAACCCTAACCCTAACCCTAACCCTAACCCTAACCCTAACCCTAACCCTAACCCTAACCCTAACCCTAACCCTAACCCTAACCCTAACCCTAACCCTAACCCTAACCCTAACCCTAACCCTAACCCTAACCCTAACCCTAACCCTAACCCTAACCCTAACCCTAACCCTAACCCTAACCCTAACCCTAACCCTAACCCTAACCCTAACCCTAACCCTAACCCTAACCCTAACCCTAACCCTAACCCTAACCCTAACCCTAACCCTAACCCTAACCCTAACCCTAACCCTAACCCTAACCCTAACCCTAACCCTAACCCTAACCCTAACCCTAACCCTAACCCTAACCCTAACCCTAACCCTAACCCTAACCCTAACCCTAACCCTAACCCTAACCCTAACCCTAACCCTAACCCTAACCCTAACCCTAACCCTAACCCTAACCCTAACCCTAACCCTAACCCTAACCCTAACCCTAACCCTAACCCTAACCCTAACCCTAACCCTAACCCTAACCCTAACCCTAACCCTAACCCTAACCCTAACCCTAACCCTAACCCTAACCCTAACCCTAACCCTAACCCTAACCCTAACCCTAACCCTAACCCTAACCCTAACCCTAACCCTAACCCTAACCCTAACCCTAACCCTAACCCTAACCCTAACCCTAACCCTAACCCTAACCCTAACCCTAACCCTAACCCTAACCCTAACCCTAACCCTAACCCTAACCCTAACCCTAACCCTAACCCTAACCCTAACCCTAACCCTAACCCTAACCCTAACCCTAACCCTAACCCTAACCCTAACCCTAACCCTAACCCTAACCCTAACCCTAACCCTAACCCTAACCCTAACCCTAACCCTAACCCTAACCCTAACCCTAACCCTAACCCTAACCCTAACCCTAACCCTAACCCTAACCCTAACCCTAACCCTAACCCTAACCCTAACCCTAACCCTAACCCTAACCCTAACCCTAACCCTAACCCTAACCCTAACCCTAACCCTAACCCTAACCCTAACCCTAACCCTAACCCTAACCCTAACCCTAACCCTAACCCTAACCCTAACCCTAACCCTAACCCTAACCCTAACCCTAACCCTAACCCTAACCCTAACCCTAACCCTAACCCTAACCCTAACCCTAACCCTAACCCTAACCCTAACCCTAACCCTAACCCTAACCCTAACCCTAACCCTAACCCTAACCCTAACCCTAACCCTAACCCTAACCCTAACCCTAACCCTAACCCTAACCCTAACCCTAACCCTAACCCTAACCCTAACCCTAACCCTAACCCTAACCCTAACCCTAACCCTAACCCTAACCCTAACCCTAACCCTAACCCTAACCCTAACCCTAACCCTAACCCTAACCCTAACCCTAACCCTAACCCTAACCCTAACCCTAACCCTAACCCTAACCCTAACCCTAACCCTAACCCTAACCCTAACCCTAACCCTAACCCTAACCCTAACCCTAACCCTAACCCTAACCCTAACCCTAACCCTAACCCTAACCCTAACCCTAACCCTAACCCTAACCCTAACCCTAACCCTAACCCTAACCCTAACCCTAACCCTAACCCTAACCCTAACCCTAACCCTAACCCTAACCCTAACCCTAACCCTAACCCTAACCCTAACCCTAACCCTAACCCTAACCCTAACCCTAACCCTAACCCTAACCCTAACCCTAACCCTAACCCTAACCCTAACCCTAACCCTAACCCTAACCCTAACCCTAACCCTAACCCTAACCCTAACCCTAACCCTAACCCTAACCCTAACCCTAACCCTAACCCTAACCCTAACCCTAACCCTAACCCTAACCCTAACCCTAACCCTAACCCTAACCCTAACCCTAACCCTAACCCTAACCCTAACCCTAACCCTAACCCTAACCCTAACCCTAACCCTAACCCTAACCCTAACCCTAACCCTAACCCTAACCCTAACCCTAACCCTAACCCTAACCCTAACCCTAACCCTAACCCTAACCCTAACCCTAACCCTAACCCTAACCCTAACCCTAACCCTAACCCTAACCCTAACCCTAACCCTAACCCTAACCCTAACCCTAACCCTAACCCTAACCCTAACCCTAACCCTAACCCTAACCCTAACCCTAACCCTAACCCTAACCCTAACCCTAACCCTAACCCTAACCCTAACCCTAACCCTAACCCTAACCCTAACCCTAACCCTAACCCTAACCCTAACCCTAACCCTAACCCTAACCCTAACCCTAACCCTAACCCTAACCCTAACCCTAACCCTAACCCTAACCCTAACCCTAACCCTAACCCTAACCCTAACCCTAACCCTAACCCTAACCCTAACCCTAACCCTAACCCTAACCCTAACCCTAACCCTAACCCTAACCCTAACCCTAACCCTAACCCTAACCCTAACCCTAACCCTAACCCTAACCCTAACCCTAACCCTAACCCTAACCCTAACCCTAACCCTAACCCTAACCCTAACCCTAACCCTAACCCTAACCCTAACCCTAACCCTAACCCTAACCCTAACCCTAACCCTAACCCTAACCCTAACCCTAACCCTAACCCTAACCCTAACCCTAACCCTAACCCTAACCCTAACCCTAACCCTAACCCTAACCCTAACCCTAACCCTAACCCTAACCCTAACCCTAACCCTAACCCTAACCCTAACCCTAACCCTAACCCTAACCCTAACCCTAACCCTAACCCTAACCCTAACCCTAACCCTAACCCTAACCCTAACCCTAACCCTAACCCTAACCCTAACCCTAACCCTAACCCTAACCCTAACCCTAACCCTAACCCTAACCCTAACCCTAACCCTAACCCTAACCCTAACCCTAACCCTAACCCTAACCCTAACCCTAACCCTAACCCTAACCCTAACCCTAACCCTAACCCTAACCCTAACCCTAACCCTAACCCTAACCCTAACCCTAACCCTAACCCTAACCCTAACCCTAACCCTAACCCTAACCCTAACCCTAACCCTAACCCTAACCCTAACCCTAACCCTAACCCTAACCCTAACCCTAACCCTAACCCTAACCCTAACCCTAACCCTAACCCTAACCCTAACCCTAACCCTAACCCTAACCCTAACCCTAACCCTAACCCTAACCCTAACCCTAACCCTAACCCTAACCCTAACCCTAACCCTAACCCTAACCCTAACCCTAACCCTAACCCTAACCCTAACCCTAACCCTAACCCTAACCCTAACCCTAACCCTAACCCTAACCCTAACCCTAACCCTAACCCTAACCCTAACCCTAACCCTAACCCTAACCCTAACCCTAACCCTAACCCTAACCCTAACCCTAACCCTAACCCTAACCCTAACCCTAACCCTAACCCTAACCCTAACCCTAACCCTAACCCTAACCCTAACCCTAACCCTAACCCTAACCCTAACCCTAACCCTAACCCTAACCCTAACCCTAACCCTAACCCTAACCCTAACCCTAACCCTAACCCTAACCCTAACCCTAACCCTAACCCTAACCCTAACCCTAACCCTAACCCTAACCCTAACCCTAACCCTAACCCTAACCCTAACCCTAACCCTAACCCTAACCCTAACCCTAACCCTAACCCTAACCCTAACCCTAACCCTAACCCTAACCCTAACCCTAACCCTAACCCTAACCCTAACCCTAACCCTAACCCTAACCCTAACCCTAACCCTAACCCTAACCCTAACCCTAACCCTAACCCTAACCCTAACCCTAACCCTAACCCTAACCCTAACCCTAACCCTAACCCTAACCCTAACCCTAACCCTAACCCTAACCCTAACCCTAACCCTAACCCTAACCCTAACCCTAACCCTAACCCTAACCCTAACCCTAACCCTAACCCTAACCCTAACCCTAACCCTAACCCTAACCCTAACCCTAACCCTAACCCTAACCCTAACCCTAACCCTAACCCTAACCCTAACCCTAACCCTAACCCTAACCCTAACCCTAACCCTAACCCTAACCCTAACCCTAACCCTAACCCTAACCCTAACCCTAACCCTAACCCTAACCCTAACCCTAACCCTAACCCTAACCCTAACCCTAACCCTAACCCTAACCCTAACCCTAACCCTAACCCTAACCCTAACCCTAACCCTAACCCTAACCCTAACCCTAACCCTAACCCTAACCCTAACCCTAACCCTAACCCTAACCCTAACCCTAACCCTAACCCTAACCCTAACCCTAACCCTAACCCTAACCCTAACCCTAACCCTAACCCTAACCCTAACCCTAACCCTAACCCTAACCCTAACCCTAACCCTAACCCTAACCCTAACCCTAACCCTAACCCTAACCCTAACCCTAACCCTAACCCTAACCCTAACCCTAACCCTAACCCTAACCCTAACCCTAACCCTAACCCTAACCCTAACCCTAACCCTAACCCTAACCCTAACCCTAACCCTAACCCTAACCCTAACCCTAACCCTAACCCTAACCCTAACCCTAACCCTAACCCTAACCCTAACCCTAACCCTAACCCTAACCCTAACCCTAACCCTAACCCTAACCCTAACCCTAACCCTAACCCTAACCCTAACCCTAACCCTAACCCTAACCCTAACCCTAACCCTAACCCTAACCCTAACCCTAACCCTAACCCTAACCCTAACCCTAACCCTAACCCTAACCCTAACCCTAACCCTAACCCTAACCCTAACCCTAACCCTAACCCTAACCCTAACCCTAACCCTAACCCTAACCCTAACCCTAACCCTAACCCTAACCCTAACCCTAACCCTAACCCTAACCCTAACCCTAACCCTAACCCTAACCCTAACCCTAACCCTAACCCTAACCCTAACCCTAACCCTAACCCTAACCCTAACCCTAACCCTAACCCTAACCCTAACCCTAACCCTAACCCTAACCCTAACCCTAACCCTAACCCTAACCCTAACCCTAACCCTAACCCTAACCCTAACCCTAACCCTAACCCTAACCCTAACCCTAACCCTAACCCTAACCCTAACCCTAACCCTAACCCTAACCCTAACCCTAACCCTAACCCTAACCCTAACCCTAACCCTAACCCTAACCCTAACCCTAACCCTAACCCTAACCCTAACCCTAACCCTAACCCTAACCCTAACCCTAACCCTAACCCTAACCCTAACCCTAACCCTAACCCTAACCCTAACCCTAACCCTAACCCTAACCCTAACCCTAACCCTAACCCTAACCCTAACCCTAACCCTAACCCTAACCCTAACCCTAACCCTAACCCTAACCCTAACCCTAACCCTAACCCTAACCCTAACCCTAACCCTAACCCTAACCCTAACCCTAACCCTAACCCTAACCCTAACCCTAACCCTAACCCTAACCCTAACCCTAACCCTAACCCTAACCCTAACCCTAACCCTAACCCTAACCCTAACCCTAACCCTAACCCTAACCCTAACCCTAACCCTAACCCTAACCCTAACCCTAACCCTAACCCTAACCCTAACCCTAACCCTAACCCTAACCCTAACCCTAACCCTAACCCTAACCCTAACCCTAACCCTAACCCTAACCCTAACCCTAACCCTAACCCTAACCCTAACCCTAACCCTAACCCTAACCCTAACCCTAACCCTAACCCTAACCCTAACCCTAACCCTAACCCTAACCCTAACCCTAACCCTAACCCTAACCCTAACCCTAACCCTAACCCTAACCCTAACCCTAACCCTAACCCTAACCCTAACCCTAACCCTAACCCTAACCCTAACCCTAACCCTAACCCTAACCCTAACCCTAACCCTAACCCTAACCCTAACCCTAACCCTAACCCTAACCCTAACCCTAACCCTAACCCTAATGCAACCCTAACCCTAACCCTAACCCTAACCCTAACCCTAACCCTAACCCTAACCCTAACCCTAACCCTAACCCTAACCCTAACCCTAACCCTAACCCTAACCCTAACCCTAACCCTAACCCTAACCCTAACCCTAACCCTAACCCTAACCCTAACCCTAACCCTAACCCTAACCCTAACCCTAACCCTAACCCTAACCCTAACCCTAACCCTAACCCTAACCCTAACCCTAACCCTAACCCTAACCCTAACCCTAACCCTAACCCTAACCCTAACCCTAACCCTAACCCTAACCCTAACCCTAACCCTAACCCTAACCCTAACCCTAACCCTAACCCTAACCCTAACCCTAACCCTAACCCTAACCCTAACCCTAACCCTAACCCTAACCCTAACCCTAATGCAGCCAAACAGAGAAGTAGCAAGACTACCACTGATAACGACATACGATACAATGACCAAACTAATACACGGAGTGATTAAAACCCAATTTGGGAAACTAAAAGAGGATGTTGACACACTTAGTCGATACCACATAACGTCGGCATACAAAAGAACTCGGAACCTTCGCGACATGCTGGTTCGGAGTAGGATAAGAAAACAGACAACCCAGAACTGCACAAACCCAAAATGTGGGACGTGTAAATACCTAATAATCCGCAAAATGATACAAAATAGACACACAGGAAAAGCAGCCCTAATTAAACAAAGAATTACATGTGAACAGCACAATGCTGTTTATGCAATTCGATGCAAACAATGCCACATCTTGTATGTAGGAGAAACAGGGAATAGTCTAAGGATGAGGCTCACAGGGCACCTCAGTGCTATTAGAACAAAGGATGTATACAAACCTACCTCCCGACACTTCATGGAGCATGGTCTTGAATCCCTGGAATTTATGGGGTTGGAGACCAACATGAACTGGACAACCTCACAAAGGAAGAGGAGGGAAAAACACTGGATAACAACCCTACAAACTCAGTTACCAAAGGGCTTAAATCAGATCTAAAATGGGGGAAATCCAACATCAAAAAACAAAACTGCCCCGACCTTAATTACCACAAATCCCAACCCCAACTTGATAAACCTCCCAAACCGCAACCACACCACACCCTACCCTAATCACAATAAACAGAGCTAACCCCTACTGTTTAAGCTAACCAAAACCACTAAACCCCACACTGCCCACAACAAACAGACCAAAGCCCCAACCCTAACTACAAACAGACCACATCCATATCCCAAATCCTAACTCCAAATGCACCCCACTCTACCCCTAAAGCCTAACCGTAACTCTAATACAGCAAACCTAATCTCCCACCCCACCCCTAAAATCTAAGCCTAACACACCCCACCCTACTCCTAAACCCTGACCCTCACTTAACCCTACCCCTAATGCAACCCTAACCCATAACTCCAACCCCCCAGCCCTGAATCTAATCACAACTCTCCAAATGCACCCCACTCTACCCCTAAAGCCTAACCGTAACTCTAATACAGCAAACCTAATCTCCCACCCCACCCCTAAAATCTAAGCCTAACACACCCCACCCTACTCCTAAACCCTGACCCTCACTTAACCCTACCCCTAATGCAACCCTAACCCATAACTCCAACCCCCCAGCCCTGAATCTAATCACAACTCTCCAAATGCACCCCACTCTACCCCTAAAGCCTAACCGTAACTCTAATACAGCAAACCTAATCTCCCACCCCACCCCTAAAATCTAAGCCTAACACACCCCACCCTACTCCTAAACCCTGACCCTCACTTAACCCTACCCCTAATGCAACCCTAACCCATAACTCCAACCCCCCAGCCCTGAATCTAATCACAACTCTCCAAATGCACCCCACTCTACCCCTAAAGCCTAACCGTAACTCTAATACAGCAAACCTAATCTCCCACCCCACCCCTAAAATCTAAGCCTAACACACCCCACCCTACTCCTAAACCCTGACCCTCACTTAACCCTACCCCTAATGCAACCCTAACCCATAACTCCAACCCCCCAGCCCTGAATCTAATCACAACTCTCCAAATGCACCCCACTCTACCCCTAAAGCCTAACCGTAACTCTAATACAGCAAACCTAATCTCCCACCCCACCCCTAAAATCTAAGCCTAACACACCCCACCCTACTCCTAAACCCTGACCCTCACTTAACCCTACCCCTAATGCAACCCTAACCCATAACTCCAACCCCCCAGCCCTGAATCTAATCACAACTCTCCAAATGCACCCCACTCTACCCCTAAAGCCTAACCGTAACTCTAATACAGCAAACCTAATCTCCCACCCCACCCCTAAAATCTAAGCCTAACACACCCCACCCTACTCCTAAACCCTGACCCTCACTTAACCCTACCCCTAATGCAACCCTAACCCATAACTCCAACCCCCCAGCCCTGAATCTAATCCCCTACCCTGATGCACCCTACCCTACCCCTAAACACCTAACCCTAACCCTGATGCACCCAACCCTACCCCTAAAACATAACCCTAACCCCACCCCACCCCTAAACACCTAACCCTAACCCTGATGCACCCCAACCTAACCCCAATATAGCCCTGAACCTAACTGCGACCCTGACCCTCACCTAACCCCAACACTAACCCCAGTGCAGCAACCCTAACCCTAACCTGAACCCCCCAACCTCAATACAACATAACCCTAACACTACGTAAAATAAAGGGTAGAGTTCCAACACCAATAATAATAACTAAATACGACATAGAGGCCATAAATTGGCAAAACCCAGGAACTGATTATAACCCCAGAGGGGGATCAAAGGATTACGGATCAAGAAATTACTAAGAAGCGATCGGCAAGAAAAAGAAGCCAGGTGGTAAGGTAAAGCGTGGGCCAACCAAAAGTGGCAGGTATAAGTGACAAGAAGCTCAAGGGATGAGTGAGAATACGAACACAAGAGGGTGTAACTACCCTCCTGCCCACACCATACAACCTAACATTCAGGAGTGACACGCTTTACATTACCACAGACAAAAAAAGATATAAATGCCAAGAAAAGAAAACCCAGAGAATATATCTTGCAAATACCTTAAATCTAAACTTGATCAGTGAGGTAGATGGTTAAATAACTTTTTGTTCCCCTTTTGCCCCCCCCACAAAAAAAGCAGCAAGCAACTTATAAAAATAGGGAGCACCAAGGAGGTTTTTTTAAATTTTAAAATCTAAAATATTTAAAAGGTGCACTTAAAATAAAGCATGGCTGGAAATGTGGGTCTGACAGACATGGAACTCATCTTCCCAAACCCCCCCCCCCCCCCCACGAGGTTTGGGACAGCAATAAGGGCACAAAAGATTACATATTTTTTAAAAAAGTTGTAGTTCCCATAGACACGGTCTCTGGACATGGATGCGGGGACGGCCCCTTTAAGAGATGCCTGGTGCTGCGGGGACGGCCCCTTTAAGAGATGCCTGGTGCTGCGGGGAACGCGACAGCAGGGAGCTGCTGGATATCGACCTCGGTTTTTTTAAAAGAAACCCTTTCCCCGGGGATCTGGAGGAGTTGGGGACACGGGTGAGAATCCGATAACTTTATCTAGTCTTTAGATTTTGAGCGTTCACCGGGTGATTTTTATCTTTGAAATCGGGTTTTTTTCTCAGCGACTGAAAAGCGAGCGCCGCGTGAGGCATTCTGGGATATGGAGTTCTCTCGGGTCAAACACGAGGGCAAGACCCGCAAATAAAAGGGTTTACTTGGTCTCTCTGGGGCTGGGGGACCTTTCTTTCCCCCTCCTCTCCCCCCGGGGGGCGGGTGGCAGCGGATACGGGAGTTTTTATGGGGAATCGGACCTTGGAAATCAAAATTTTGTTCCACGCGGCCGCTGAAAAGCGAGCGCCGCGTGAGGCATTCTGGGATATGGAGTTCTCTCGGGTCAAACACGAGGGCAACGCTCTTAAATAAAAGGGTTTACTCTGGTTTTTTGGGGCTGGGGGACCTTTCTTTCCTCCTCCTCTCCCCCCGGGGGGGTGGGTGGCGGCGGATTCGGGAGTTTTTTTTGGGAATCGGACCTTGGAAATCGGTTTTTTTTCTGCGCGGCCGCTGAAAAGCGAGCGACGCGTGAGGCATTCTGGGAGATTGAGTTTCGTTTAACGAGCGACCGGGTTTAAAAAGGAGGAAATCGGTGGGAAGTTTAATTAATTGTTTAAAATACCCTCATAATTAAAAGGCATAGCCGGAGGTGGGGGTTTGGAGAAGTAGCTTCATGTTTTTATTTAAAAAATGAGGTGAGGCGGACAGGTAATCAAGCCCCGGGGTCAGCAGACAGTCAGACTCCGTGGCGCCAGAATGACCTGGAGCATTAAAACAGATTCAAAGGTTAAAAAGCAATATTTTTAAAACATTACCTCAAAAAAAAAAAAAAAAAAATAACCCCAAACATCTAAGATAAACTAAAGGAACATTAAAACATTAGGTTAAAAAAATATAATTTAAAAATAACGAACACGTGGAGCGAAGGGGGCGGGGCCAGCCCTGCATGAGACAGGACTCATTACATACAGGACAGAAATTCTAACCAATCCCAGGTCAAGGCTAGCCTGCTTGTGGGCGGGAACAAAACTTCAGCCAACAGTAGCACACAGGGGAGGGGCCAGTCCAAGGCTCCGGACTTATAAACAACTGTAAACAAAGTTAAAATCCTTTCTCCCTGATGAAGCTTAAGGATAAGCGAAACGTCGGAGAAAAAAAGATTCCAGGCCGGAGAACTTACTGAACGAAAGAGTTTTTGGATAGTACTGTTGCAGGCAGAGAACCATCGAAGCCAGAGAGCCACCGGAGGGGAGGTGAGACCGGTGGAAAAAGAGCCTTTCCAGGCGGGACAGCCGGCTGAGCTGGGGAGTGTTTGGAGGACGCAGTCCCAGGCAGGAGACCATCTGAGCCAGGGAGCCACCGTGGGTACTGTTGCAGGCAGAGAACCATCGAAGCCAGAGAGCCACCGGAGGGGAGGTGAGACCGGTGGAAAAAGAGCCTTTCCAGGCGGGACAGCCGGCTGAGCTGGGGAGTGTTTGGAGGACGCAGTCCCAGGCAGGAGACCATCTGAGCCAGGGAGCCACCGTGGGGTGAGATTACAGTTACTAGCGGGGACCTCTATTACCAAATAGAAGCTAGTAACATCTTTTAAAACCTTTTGCACCTTTCTACACCCAGGGAATGGCTAACACTATGCGGAACACATGCAGGTTGTCTGACAACCGTACGCATATGAGGTCGGACCCTGGTACACATAGGTGTCTCCCCGTAGCCAGGGATGAATTTGCTACAACAGTGAGAATAATTTATAGAATTTTCCAGACAATCCACCATCTAATATTCTTAAAGGGCCAGAATCAGCCCCCTAAGGGCATCTTAAAACAAGCTGATAAACTAACATGCTTTATAAAACCGGCAAAACCGTCACAGGAAACCCTAACCAAATTGGCTTTGAATTCAGAAAATTGGGCAAAACAGACCAGACAGATTCTAATTGAGCACTATACAACAAACCTGGAAGAATTAGAAAATGAATTTGCTCAGGCTGCAGTGACAGAGCGCCTGGAAGAAATGATGGCGAAAGCCACTAATTGGATTAAAAAGAGTCTTAGACATAAATTCAAAATTCAATCAATTGATGAGGCAAAGAGACATGTGGTGGGATTAGCATCACGGTTGACAGAGCAAGGGACCAGCACACAATTGAGGACAGAACAGCGGACCGGCATACGGACTAGGACGCCCCCACGCCATAGGCCAAATACCTGGGCAGCCTTGTTCCACCAGCCTGCGATCACAGCCCCCTCATGCCGCAGACGGACTGAAAACCCCCCCCCACCCCGTGGGCCAGCTGCCACGACTTTGTCACGCCACCGACGGACACCCCCACCCCGTGAGCCAACTGCCACAACCTCGTCAAGCCACCGACACACCCCCCCACCCTTTGAGCCAGCTGCCATGACTTCAGCACGCCACCGGCAGACCCCCCCACCCCTTGCACCAGTTGCCACGACTTCGTCACACCACCAACACACCCCCCCACCCTTGGAGCCAGCTGCCATGACTTCGTCATGCCACCGATGGACCCCCCCACCCCTTGCACCAGTTGCCACGACTTCGTCACACCACCAACACACACCCCCACCCTTTGAGCCAGCTGCCATGACTTCGTCACGCCACCGACAGACCCCCCCACCCCGTGGGCCAGCGACCCCGACTTCATCACACCACCAGCAGACCACTGAAACCCCCCCTTCCTTGCGGTCCAGGGCAGTGACCCCCCCTTCCCCGCCATCCAGGGCGGCGACTAGCCCTACCCCACCCCACAGGCCAAGGACCAGGATTTCCAATGTGGCCATCATTAGGGACCTGGACATCACACTTGGCTCTCAAGAGCCTGAGCCACGTAGACCCCAGCACTACATGGGGAACCAACATCAGACCGTATTAAACCAAATCACTAGGGATTCCTCAGACCCAAAACAAACAGAAGGGAGAACCCCTCCTACACCAGGGACAAATCCATGCACAACATTCCTGTACCCCAAAACCAGGGTCATGTACCAACCGCTCCCACAGAGACAAAAGAAAGACTGTACCAAACCAACCATCCCAAGAAATACAGCAGTTCTAGAGCCCGAGATCAGTGTCACAAAACAACCCCTTCCACAGAAACAAAGGAGCGACCAGACCGGACAGGTAAACCCAATAGACACAGAAATGAGGACAGGAACAATGAGGGCCCAGACAGACAACACAGTAGGAGAGGCAGAAATAGCTGAAGCCGAGGTAGGGAACACAATAGGGGAGGCAGGGGTAGCAGACATAGAAACAGAAAACACACCAACAGGGGCAGAACCTGACTCTGAAGGGGAAGATGCACAGAGAGTGACGAGGCACCCCAACACCAGCCGAAAAAACATTACCTGGAAATTGGAACCCAGAAAATCCATTTTAATAATAGGAGATTCCAACCTCTCCAAGATAAAAAGATGCCCAAATCCCACCACCCAAATTGATAGCTTTCCAGGAGCTAAATTCATTCATGTCACAGCAATTCTGGACAAATTGGAACCCTGTCCGGAGACCAAAAAGGTGGTGCTCTCAGTTGGCATTAATAATCGAACGCAGAGACCACTGACTGCAACCAAGCAACTGCAGTCATTACTTAAATTGGCTAAGAGCACATTCCCAAATGCTCAGATCTGGGTGCCGGAAATTAACTTCAGTAACTTACTTCCAGAAACAGAGAGGGATACAATCAGAGGAATTAACCAGCATATAAAAAAACAGAATTACATACCAGCAATTAATGCTAGATCCTTTAAAGTGGGGGCTGACCACATCCATTGGACAGATAGCACTGCCCATAACATAATAAACCAGTGGATGAAGTCTTTAAACTAAAAAGGACTTTAACCCAAGAGAAGGGTAGATTACACCTGGGAAAAACTGTTATTAATATTTCCCAACTCTTTAACCCCACAGAGGTACAGGAGAGGGTTTTAAACAAGGGCCTTACATTTGTTCCAACCCCAAAACATTGTAAAGTACAAATTCAGGAAGATCTGAAAAGGTTTTACAGGAGAGTAAAACTGACCGATTACTTTAGCGATTCAGAAACAGACAAGCAACCTTTTACACCACCATCAGAATGGACCCCACCAAACAATAAAATAGAGCCAGAAATCCTAAACTTTATTAAACAGACTCAATCACAAATTGAAAAAATCCCTAAACAGACAGACAAGCAAAACCTCACTGGAAGAGAGAGACGGGCAATCATAGAACTTAGAAACAACCTAGATATAATCATAAAACCAGCAGATAAGGGCAGTAGTATAGTGATCATGGATAGGCAACAGTATCTACTTGAAGCTCACAGACAGCTTAATAATACAGCCCACTACACGAAATTAGCAGGACCAATTTACCAGGACACACGAAAGGAGATTGGAAACATTTTAACAGAACTAAAGAAATCTAAACACTTGAATCAGAAACAAGTGGAATACCTAAGGGGGGAACAACCACAACCCAGAAAATTCTACATACTACCCAAAATACACAAGCACCCTGACACATGGACTGTACCAGGAGAAATACCACCAGGAAGACCCATTGTGTCAGACTGTGGTAGTGAATCCTACAGGATAGCAGAATACATTGACTCATTCCTAAACCCCTTATCACAGAAGCACCCTAGCTACATTAAAGACACTTACCACTTCATAGAAATAGTGAACTCACTGACCGTACCCCCGAACGCAATACTCTTTACCATGGACATTGAAAGCCTATACACAAACATAGAAACAGACAGAGGCATACAGGCAGTGGAAAATATCCTTAGAAAGTTCCCCCAACCCCACAGACCAGATGCAGCCATAATCCAGCTATTACACCTAGGACTAACAAAAAATGACTTTGAATTCCAGGAGCAATTCTACCTACAGATTAAGGGCACGGCTATGGGCAAGAAATTTGCCCCGGCCTACGCAAACATATACATGGCAGACTGGGAAAACACAGTCTTTGAAAAGTGTTCCAAGCTCCCGATGTGTTATTACAGATACCTGGATGACATATGGGGAGTCTGGACTCACACAGAAACAGAATTGCAAGAATTTGTAGGTATTCTCAACAGTCACCACCAATCTATTAAACTTAAAGTTACAACACATAGAGAAAGTGTGGATTTCCTGGACACCACAGTATTTAAATTACAACAGGAGAATAACAGCCACAAGCTAGCAACAAAGGTATTCTTTAAAGAAACAGACACACACACACTCCTGCACATAAACAGCCACCATCCAAAACATACCTTTCGGGGGCTGGTGAAGTCACAACTGACACGTTTTCACCGCATATGCACAAACGGAGAGGACTTTAGGGAAGCCACCACAACCCTATTTACTGCACTGAGACAGAGAGGTTACACAAAAAGGTTCCTCAGGCACCTTAAGTCTGATTTCCTGAGGGGACTGAATAGCCCACGGCCAAACAGAGAAGTAGCAAGACTACCACTGATAACGACATACGATACAATGACCAAACTAATACACGGAGTGATTAAAACCCAATTTGGGAAACTAAAAGAGGATGTTGACACACTTAGTCGATACCACATAACGTCGGCATACAAAAGAACTCGGAACCTTCGCGACATGCTGGTTCGGAGTAGGATAAGAAAACAGACAACCCAGAACTGCACAAACCCAAAATGTGGGACGTGTAAATACCTAATAATCCGCAAAATGATACAAAATAGACACACAGGAAAAGCAGCCCTAATTAAACAAAGAATTACATGTGAACAGCACAATGCTGTTTATGCAATTCGATGCAAACAATGCCACATCTTGTATGTAGGAGAAACAGGGAATAGTCTAAGGATGAGGCTCACAGGGCACCTCAGTGCTATTAGAACAAAGGATGTATACAAACCTACCTCCCGACACTTCATGGAGCATGGTCTTGAATCCCTGGAATTTATGGGGTTGGAGACCAACATGAACTGGACAACCTCACAAAGGAAGAGGAGGGAAAAACACTGGATAACAACCCTACAAACTCAGTTACCAAAGGGCTTAAATCAGATCTAAAATGGGGGAAATCCAACATCAAAAAACAAAACTGCCCCGACCTTAATTACCACAAATCCCAACCCCAACTTGATAAACCTCCCAAACCGCAACCACACCACACCCTACCCTAATCACAATAAACAGAGCTAACCCCTACTGTTTAAGCTAACCAAAACCACTAAACCCCACACTGCCCACAACAAACAGACCAAAGCCCCAACCCTAACTACAAACAGACCACATCCATATCCCAAATCCTAACTCCAAATGCACCCCACTCTACCCCTAAAGCCTAACCGTAACTCTAATACAGCAAACCTAATCTCCCACCCCACCCCTAAAATCTAAGCCTAACACACCCCACCCTACTCCTAAACCCTGACCCTCACTTAACCCTACCCCTAATGCAACCCTAACCCATAACTCCAACCCCCCAGCCCTGAATCTAATCACAACTCTCCAAATGCACCCCACTCTACCCCTAAAGCCTAACCGTAACTCTAATACAGCAAACCTAATCTCCCACCCCACCCCTAAAATCTAAGCCTAACACACCCCACCCTACTCCTAAACCCTGACCCTCACTTAACCCTACCCCTAATGCAACCCTAACCCATAACTCCAACCCCCCAGCCCTGAATCTAATCACAACTCTCCAAATGCACCCCACTCTACCCCTAAAGCCTAACCGTAACTCTAATACAGCAAACCTAATCTCCCACCCCACCCCTAAAATCTAAGCCTAACACACCCCACCCTACTCCTAAACCCTGACCCTCACTTAACCCTACCCCTAATGCAACCCTAACCCATAACTCCAACCCCCCAGCCCTGAATCTAATCACAACTCTCCAAATGCACCCCACTCTACCCCTAAAGCCTAACCGTAACTCTAATACAGCAAACCTAATCTCCCACCCCACCCCTAAAATCTAAGCCTAACACACCCCACCCTACTCCTAAACCCTGACCCTCACTTAACCCTACCCCTAATGCAACCCTAACCCATAACTCCAACCCCCCAGCCCTGAATCTAATCACAACTCTCCAAATGCACCCCACTCTACCCCTAAAGCCTAACCGTAACTCTAATACAGCAAACCTAATCTCCCACCCCACCCCTAAAATCTAAGCCTAACACACCCCACCCTACTCCTAAACCCTGACCCTCACTTAACCCTACCCCTAATGCAACCCTAACCCATAACTCCAACCCCCCAGCCCTGAATCTAATCACAACTCTCCAAATGCACCCCACTCTACCCCTAAAGCCTAACCGTAACTCTAATACAGCAAACCTAATCTCCCACCCCACCCCTAAAATCTAAGCCTAACACACCCCACCCTACTCCTAAACCCTGACCCTCACTTAACCCTACCCCTAATGCAACCCTAACCCATAACTCCAACCCCCCAGCCCTGAATCTAATCACAACTCTCCAAATGCACCCCACTCTACCCCTAAAGCCTAACCGTAACTCTAATACAGCAAACCTAATCTCCCACCCCACCCCTAAAATCTAAGCCTAACACACCCCACCCTACTCCTAAACCCTGACCCTCACTTAACCCTACCCCTAATGCAACCCTAACCCATAACTCCAACCCCCCAGCCCTGAATCTAATCCCCTACCCTGATGCACCCTACCCTACCCCTAAACACCTAACCCTAACCCTGATGCACCCAACCCTACCCCTAAAACATAACCCTAACCCCACCCCACCCCTAAACACCTAACCCTAACCCTGATGCACCCCAACCTAACCCCAATATAGCCCTGAACCTAACTGCGACCCTGACCCTCACCTAACCCCAACACTAACCCCAGTGCAGCAACCCTAACCCTAACCTGAACCCCCCAACCTCAATACAACATAACCCTAACACTACGTAAAATAAAGGGTAGAGTTCCAACACCAATAATAATAACTAAATACGACATAGAGGCCATAAATTGGCAAAACCCAGGAACTGATTATAACCCCAGAGGGGGATCAAAGGATTACGGATCAAGAAATTACTAAGAAGCGATCGGCAAGAAAAAGAAGCCAGGTGGTAAGGTAAAGCGTGGGCCAACCAAAAGTGGCAGGTATAAGTGACAAGAAGCTCAAGGGATGAGTGAGAATACGAACACAAGAGGGTGTAACTACCCTCCTGCCCACACCATACACCCTAACCCTAACCCTAACCCTAACCCTAACCCTAACCCTAACCCTAACCCTAACCCTAACCCTAACCCTAACCCTAACCCTAACCCTAACCCTAACCCTAACCCTAACCCTAACCCTAACCCTAATGCCCTAACCCTAACCCTAACCCTAACCCTAACCCTAACCCTAACCCTAACCCTAACCCTAACCCTAACCCTAACCCTAACCCTAACCCTAACCCTAATGCAGCGGTACTTAAGGCTGGAGGACGGGACACATTCAGTAGTAGCCAAGCAGGAACTCTGGATGGTGCCTAAAGCTAAAGCACAAGGTGCATTCATTTGGACAACAGCAACAGTCTGAGGTGCGGGCCAGAACCAAGAGGCAGACAACATAGGGAGGGCGTTTCCCCCCTCTGCCCACCATTTTAAAACCTAACTTTTGCAAGTGACGCACTAAGGACTTGGTCTGTTTGTTTGTAGCTCCCTGATGAGCCGTGAGATGGCGAAACCGGTCGGAGTGTTCCAAGAAGGAACGATGGATGGTACTTAAGGCTGGAGGACGGGACACATTCAGTAGTAGCCAAGCAGGAACTCTGGATGGTGCCTAAAGCTAAAGCACAAGGTGCATTCATTTGGACAACAGCAACAGTCTGAGGTGCGGGCCAGAACCAAGAGGCAGACAACATAGGGAGGGCGTTTCCCCCCTCTGCCCACCATTTTAAAACCTAACTTTTGCAAGTGACGCACTAAGGACTTGGTCTGTTTGTTTGTAGCTCCCTGATGAGCCGTGAGATGGCGAAACCGGTCGGAGTGTTCCAAGAAGGAACGATGGATGGTACTTAAGGCTGGAGGACGGGACACATTCAGTAGTAGCCAAGCAGGAACTCTGGATGGTGCCTAAAGCTAAAGCACAAGGTGCATTCATTTGGACAACAGCAACAGTCTGAGGTGCGGGCCAGAACCAAGAGGCAGACAACATAGGGAGGGCGTTTCCCCCCTCTGCCCACCATTTTAAAACCTAACTTTTGCAAGTGACGCACTAAGGACTTGGTCTGTTTGTTTGTAGCTCCCTGATGAGCCGTGAGATGGCGAAACCGGTCGGAGTGTTCCAAGAAGGAACGATGGATGGTACTTAAGGCTGGAGGACGGGACACATTCAGTAGTAGCCAAGCAGGAACTCTGGATGGTGCCTAAAGCTAAAGCACAAGGTGCATTCATTTGGACAACAGCAACAGTCTGAGGTGCGGGCCAGAACCAAGAGGCAGACAACATAGGGAGGGCGTTTCCCCCCTCTGCCCACCATTTTAAAACCTAACCCTAACCCTAACCCTAACCCTAACCCTAACCCTAACCCTAATGTAGTAGCCAAGCAGGAACTCTGGATGGTGCCTAAAGCTAAAGCACAAGGTGCATTCATTTGGACAACAGCAACAGTCTGAGGTGCGGGCCAGAACCAAGAGGCAGACAACATAGGGAGGGCGTTTCCCCCCTCTGCCCACCATTTTAAAACCTAACTTTTGCAAGTGACGCACTAAGGACTTGGTCTGTTTGTTTATAGCTCCCTGATGAGCCGCAAGATGGCGAAACCGGTCGGAGTGTTCCAAGAAGGAACGATGGATGGTACTTAAGGCTGCAGGACAGGACACATTCAGTAGTAGCCAAGCAGGAACTCTGGATGGTGCCTAAAGCTAAAGCACAAGGTGCATTCATTTGGACAACAGCAACAGTCTGAGGTGCGGGCCAGAACCAAGAGGCAGACAACATAGGGAGGGCGTTTCCCCCCTCTGCCCACCATTTTAAAACCTAACCCTAACCCTAACCCTAACCCTAACCCTAACCCTAACCCTAACCCCTAACCCTAACCCTAACCCTAACCCTAACCCTAACCCTAACCCTAACCCTAACCCCTAACCCTAACCCTAACCCTAACCCTAACCCTAACCCTAACCCTAACCCTAATCCCTAATGCAACCCTAACCCATAACTCCAACCCCCCAGCCCTGAATCTAATCCCCTACCCTGATGCACCCTACCCTACCCCTAAACACCTAACCCTAACCCTGATGCACCCTACCCTACCCCTAAACACCTAACCCTAACCCTGATGCACCCAACCCTACCCCTAAAACATAACCCTAACCCCACCCCACCCCTAAACACCTAACCCTAACCCTGATGCACCCCAACCTAACCCCAATATAGCCCTGAACCTAACTGCGACCCTGACCCTCACCTAACCCCAACACTAACCCCAGTGCAGCAACCCTAACCCTAACCTGAACCCCCCAACCTCAATACAACATAACCCTAACACTACGTAAAATAAAGGGTAGAGTTCCAACACCAATAATAATAACTAAATACGACATAGAGGCCATAAATTGGCAAAACCCAGGAACTGATTATAACCCCAGAGGGGGATCAAAGGATTACGGATCAAGAAATTACTAAGAAGCGATCGGCAAGAAAAAGAAGCCAGGTGGTAAGGTAAAGCGTGGGCCAACCAAAAGTGGCAGGTATAAGTGACAAGAAGCTCAAGGGATGAGTGAGAATACGAACACAAGAGGGTGTAACTACCCTCCTGCCCACACCATACAACCTAACCCTAACCCTAACCCTAACCCTAACCCTAACCCTAACCCTAACCCTAACCCTAACCCTAACCCTAACCCTAACCCTAACCCTAACCCTAATACTTAAGGCTGGAGGACGGGACACATTCAGTAGTAGCCAAGCAGGAACTCTGGATGGTGCCTAAAGCTAAAGCACAAGGTGCATTCATTTGGACAACAGCAACAGTCTGAGGTGCGGGCCAGAACCAAGAGGCAGACAACATAGGGAGGGCGTTTCCCCCCTCTGCCCACCATTTTAAAACCTAACTTTTGCAAGTGACGCACTAAGGACTTGGTCTGTTTGTTTGTAGCTCCCTGATGAGCCGTGAGAGGGCGAAACCGGTCGGAGTGTTCCAAGAAGGAACGATGGATGGTACTTAAGGCTGGAGGACGGGACACATTCAGTAGTAGCCAAGCAGGAACTCTGGATGGTGCCTAAAGCTAAAGCACAAGGTGCATTCATTTGGACAACAGCAACAGTCTGAGGTGCGGGCCAGAACCAAGAGGCAGACAACATAGGGAGGGCGTTTCCCCCCTCTGCCCACCATTTTAAAACCTAACTTTTGCAAGTGACGCACTAAGGACTTGGTCTGTTTGTTTGTAGCTCCCTGATGAGCCGTGAGAGGGCGAAACCGGTCGGAGTGTTCCAAGAAGGAACGATGGATGGTACTTAAGGCTGGAGGACGGGACACATTCAGTAGTAGCCAAGCAGGAACTCTGGATGGTGCCTAAAGCTAAAGCACAAGGTGCATTCATTTGGACAACAGCAACAGTCTGAGGTGCGGGCCAGAACCAAGAGGCAGACAACATAGGGAGGGCGTTTCCCCCCTCTGCCCACCATTTTAAAACCTAACTTTTGCAAGTGACGCACTAAGGACTTGGTCTGTTTGTTTGTAGCTCCCTGATGAGCCGTGAGAGGGCGAAACCGGTCGGAGTGTTCCAAGAAGGAACGATGGATGGTACTTAAGGCTGGAGGACGGGACACATTCAGTAGTAGCCAAGCAGGAACTCTGGATGGTGCCTAAAGCTAAAGCACAAGGTGCATTCATTTGGACAACAGCAACAGTCTGAGGTGCGGGCCAGAACCAAGAGGCAGACAACATAGGGAGGGCGTTTCCCCCCTCTGCCCACCATTTTAAAACCTAACTTTTGCAAGTGACGCACTAAGGACTTGGTCTGTTTGTTTGTAGCTCCCTGATGAGCCGTGAGAGGGCGAAACCGGTCGGAGTGTTCCAAGAAGGAACGATGGATGGTACTTAAGGCTGGAGGACGGGACACATTCAGTAGTAGCCAAGCAGGAACTCTGGATGGTGCCTAAAGCTAAAGCACAAGGTGCATTCATTTGGACAACAGCAACAGTCTGAGGTGCGGGCCAGAACCAAGAGGCAGACAACATAGGGAGGGCGTTTCCCCCCTCTGCCCACCATTTTAAAACCTAACTTTTGCAAGTGACGCACTAAGGACTTGGTCTGTTTGTTTGTAGCTCCCTGATGAGCCGTGAGAGGGCGAAACCGGTCGGAGTGTTCCAAGAAGGAACGATGGATGGTACTTAAGGCTGGAGGACGGGACACATTCAGTAGTAGCCAAGCAGGAACTCTGGATGGTGCCTAAAGCTAAAGCACAAGGTGCATTCATTTGGACAACAGCAACAGTCTGAGGTGCGGGCCAGAACCAAGAGGCAGACAACATAGGGAGGGCGTTTCCCCCCTCTGCCCACCATTTTAAAACCTAACTTTTGCAAGTGACGCACTAAGGACTTGGTCTGTTTGTTTGTAGCTCCCTGATGAGCCGTGAGAGGGCGAAACCGGTCGGAGTGTTCCAAGAAGGAACGATGGATGGTACTTAAGGCTGGAGGACGGGACACATTCAGTAGTAGCCAAGCAGGAACTCTGGATGGTGCCTAAAGCTAAAGCACAAGGTGCATTCATTTGGACAACAGCAACAGTCTGAGGTGCGGGCCAGAACCAAGAGGCAGACAACATAGGGAGGGCGTTTCCCCCCTCTGCCCACCATTTTAAAACCTAACTTTTGCAAGTGACGCACTAAGGACTTGGTCTGTTTGTTTGTAGCTCCCTGATGAGCCGTGAGAGGGCGAAACCGGTCGGAGTGTTCCAAGAAGGAACGATGGATGGTACTTAAGGCTGGAGGACGGGACACATTCAGTAGTAGCCAAGCAGGAACTCTGGATGGTGCCTAAAGCTAAAGCACAAGGTGCATTCATTTGGACAACAGCAACAGTCTGAGGTGCGGGCCAGAACCAAGAGGCAGACAACATAGGGAGGGCGTTTCCCCCCTCTGCCCACCATTTTAAAACCTAACTTTTGCAAGTGACGCACTAAGGACTTGGTCTGTTTGTTTGTAGCTCCCTGATGAGCCGTGAGAGGGCGAAACCGGTCGGAGTGTTCCAAGAAGGAACGATGGATGGTACTTAAGGCTGGAGGACGGGACACATTCAGTAGTAGCCAAGCAGGAACTCTGGATGGTGCCTAAAGCTAAAGCACAAGGTGCATTCATTTGGACAACAGCAACAGTCTGAGGTGCGGGCCAGAACCAAGAGGCAGACAACATAGGGAGGGCGTTTCCCCCCTCTGCCCACCATTTTAAAACCTAACTTTTGCAAGTGACGCACTAAGGACTTGGTCTGTTTGTTTGTAGCTCCCTGATGAGCCGTGAGAGGGCGAAACCGGTCGGAGTGTTCCAAGAAGGAACGATGGATGGTACTTAAGGCTGGAGGACGGGACACATTCAGTAGTAGCCAAGCAGGAACTCTGGATGGTGCCTAAAGCTAAAGCACAAGGTGCATTCATTTGGACAACAGCAACAGTCTGAGGTGCGGGCCAGAACCAAGAGGCAGACAACATAGGGAGGGCGTTTCCCCCCTCTGCCCACCATTTTAAAACCTAACTTTTGCAAGTGACGCACTAAGGACTTGGTCTGTTTGTTTGTAGCTCCCTGATGAGCCGTGAGAGGGCGAAACCGGTCGGAGTGTTCCAAGAAGGAACGATGGATGGTACTTAAGGCTGGAGGACGGGACACATTCAGTAGTAGCCAAGCAGGAACTCTGGATGGTGCCTAAAGCTAAAGCACAAGGTGCATTCATTTGGACAACAGCAACAGTCTGAGGTGCGGGCCAGAACCAAGAGGCAGACAACATAGGGAGGGCGTTTCCCCCCTCTGCCCACCATTTTAAAACCTAACTTTTGCAAGTGACGCACTAAGGACTTGGTCTGTTTGTTTGTAGCTCCCTGATGAGCCGTGAGAGGGCGAAACCGGTCGGAGTGTTCCAAGAAGGAACGATGGATGGTACTTAAGGCTGGAGGACGGGACACATTCAGTAGTAGCCAAGCAGGAACTCTGGATGGTGCCTAAAGCTAAAGCACAAGGTGCATTCATTTGGACAACAGCAACAGTCTGAGGTGCGGGCCAGAACCAAGAGGCAGACAACATAGGGAGGGCGTTTCCCCCCTCTGCCCACCATTTTAAAACCTAACTTTTGCAAGTGACGCACTAAGGACTTGGTCTGTTTGTTTGTAGCTCCCTGATGAGCCGTGAGAGGGCGAAACCGGTCGGAGTGTTCCAAGAAGGAACGATGGATGGTACTTAAGGCTGGAGGACGGGACACATTCAGTAGTAGCCAAGCAGGAACTCTGGATGGTGCCTAAAGCTAAAGCACAAGGTGCATTCATTTGGACAACAGCAACAGTCTGAGGTGCGGGCCAGAACCAAGAGGCAGACAACATAGGGAGGGCGTTTCCCCCCTCTGCCCACCATTTTAAAACCTAACTTTTGCAAGTGACGCACTAAGGACTTGGTCTGTTTGTTTGTAGCTCCCTGATGAGCCGTGAGAGGGCGAAACCGGTCGGAGTGTTCCAAGAAGGAACGATGGATGGTACTTAAGGCTGGAGGACGGGACACATTCAGTAGTAGCCAAGCAGGAACTCTGGATGGTGCCTAAAGCTAAAGCACAAGGTGCATTCATTTGGACAACAGCAACAGTCTGAGGTGCGGGCCAGAACCAAGAGGCAGACAACATAGGGAGGGCGTTTCCCCCCTCTGCCCACCATTTTAAAACCTAACTTTTGCAAGTGACGCACTAAGGACTTGGTCTGTTTGTTTGTAGCTCCCTGATGAGCCGTGAGAGGGCGAAACCGGTCGGAGTGTTCCAAGAAGGAACGATGGATGGTACTTAAGGCTGGAGGACGGGACACATTCAGTAGTAGCCAAGCAGGAACTCTGGATGGTGCCTAAAGCTAAAGCACAAGGTGCATTCATTTGGACAACAGCAACAGTCTGAGGTGCGGGCCAGAACCAAGAGGCAGACAACATAGGGAGGGCGTTTCCCCCCTCTGCCCACCATTTTAAAACCTAACTTTTGCAAGTGACGCACTAAGGACTTGGTCTGTTTGTTTGTAGCTCCCTGATGAGCCGTGAGAGGGCGAAACCGGTCGGAGTGTTCCAAGAAGGAACGATGGATGGTACTTAAGGCTGGAGGACGGGACACATTCAGTAGTAGCCAAGCAGGAACTCTGGATGGTGCCTAAAGCTAAAGCACAAGGTGCATTCATTTGGACAACAGCAACAGTCTGAGGTGCGGGCCAGAACCAAGAGGCAGACAACATAGGGAGGGCGTTTCCCCCCTCTGCCCACCATTTTAAAACCTAACCCTAACCCTAACCCTAACCCTAACCCTAACCCTAACCCTAACCCTAATGCAGCGTACCCTAACCCTAACCCTAACCCTAACCCTAACCCTAACCCTAACCCTAATGCAGCGTACCCTAACCCTAACCCTAACCCTAACCCTAACCCTAACCCTAACCCTAACCCTAACCCTAATGCAGCGGTACTTAAGGCTGGAGGACGGGACACATTCAGTAGTAGCCAAGCAGGAACTCTGGATGGTGCCTAAAGCTAAAGCACAAGGTGCATTCATTTGGACAACAGCAACAGTCTGAGGTGCGGGCCAGAACCAAGAGGCAGACAACATAGGGAGGGCGTTTCCCCCCTCTGCCCACCATTTTAAAACCTAACTTTTGCAAGTGACGCACTAAGGACTTGGTCTGTTTGTTTGTAGCTCCCTGATGAGCCGTGAGATGGCGAAACCGGTCGGAGTGTTCCAAGAAGGAACGATGGATGGTACTTAAGGCTGGAGGACGGGACACATTCAGTAGTAGCCAAGCAGGAACTCTGGATGGTGCCTAAAGCTAAAGCACAAGGTGCATTCATTTGGACAACAGCAACAGTCTGAGGTGCGGGCCAGAACCAAGAGGCAGACAACATAGGGAGGGCGTTTCCCCCCTCTGCCCACCATTTTAAAACCTAACTTTTGCAAGTGACGCACTAAGGACTTGGTCTGTTTGTTTGTAGCTCCCTGATGAGCCGTGAGATGGCGAAACCGGTCGGAGTGTTCCAAGAAGGAACGATGGATGGTACTTAAGGCTGGAGGACGGGACACATTCAGTAGTAGCCAAGCAGGAACTCTGGATGGTGCCTAAAGCTAAAGCACAAGGTGCATTCATTTGGACAACAGCAACAGTCTGAGGTGCGGGCCAGAACCAAGAGGCAGACAACATAGGGAGGGCGTTTCCCCCCTCTGCCCACCATTTTAAAACCTAACTTTTGCAAGTGACGCACTAAGGACTTGGTCTGTTTGTTTGTAGCTCCCTGATGAGCCGTAAGATGGCGAAACCGGTCGGAGTGTTCCAAGAAGGAACGATGGATGGTACTTAAGGCTGGAGGACGAGACACATTCAGTAGTAGCCAAGCAGGAACTCTGGATGGTGCCTAAAGCTAAAGCACAAGGTGCATTCATTTGGACAACAGCAACAGTCTGAGGTGCGGGCCAGAACCAAGAGGCAGACAACATAGGGAGGGCGTTTCCCCCCTCTGCCCACCATTTTAAAACCTAACTTTTGCAAGTGACGCACTAAGGACTTGGTCTGTTTGTTTGTAGCTCCCTGATGAGCCGTAAGATGGCGAAACCGGTCGGAGTGTTCCAAGAAGGAACGATGGATGGTACTTAAGGCTGGAGGACGAGACACATTCAGTAGTAGCCAAGCAGGAACTCTGGATGGTGCCTAAAGCTAAAGCACAAGGTGCATTCATTTGGACAACAGCAACAGTCTGAGGTGCGGGCCAGAACCAAGAGGCAGACAACATAGGGAGGGCGTTTCCCCCCTCTGCCCACCATTTTAAAACCTAACTTTTGCAAGTGACGCACTAAGGACTTGGTCTGTTTGTTTGTAGCTCCCTGATGAGCCGTAAGATGGCGAAACCGGTCGGAGTGTTCCAAGAAGGAACGATGGATGGTACTTAAGGCTGGAGGACGAGACACATTCAGTAGTAGCCAAGCAGGAACTCTGGATGGTGCCTAAAGCTAAAGCACAAGGTGCATTCATTTGGACAACAGCAACAGTCTGAGGTGCGGGCCAGAACCAAGAGGCAGACAACATAGGGAGGGCGTTTCCCCCCTCTGCCCACCATTTTAAAACCTAACTTTTGCAAGTGACGCACTAAGGACTTGGTCTGTTTGTTTGTAGCTCCCTGATGAGCCGTAAGATGGCGAAACCGGTCGGAGTGTTCCAAGAAGGAACGATGGATGGTACTTAAGGCTGGAGGACGAGACACATTCAGTAGTAGCCAAGCAGGAACTCTGGATGGTGCCTAAAGCTAAAGCACAAGGTGCATTCATTTGGACAACAGCAACAGTCTGAGGTGCGGGCCAGAACCAAGAGGCAGACAACATAGGGAGGGCGTTTCCCCCCTCTGCCCACCATTTTAAAACCTAACTTTTGCAAGTGACGCACTAAGGACTTGGTCTGTTTGTTTGTAGCTCCCTGATGAGCCGTAAGATGGCGAAACCGGTCGGAGTGTTCCAAGAAGGAACGATGGATGGTACTTAAGGCTGGAGGACGAGACACATTCAGTAGTAGCCAAGCAGGAACTCTGGATGGTGCCTAAAGCTAAAGCACAAGGTGCATTCATTTGGACAACAGCAACAGTCTGAGGTGCGGGCCAGAACCAAGAGGCAGACAACATAGGGAGGGCGTTTCCCCCCTCTGCCCACCATTTTAAAACCTAACTTTTGCAAGTGACGCACTAAGGACTTGGTCTGTTTGTTTGTAGCTCCCTGATGAGCCGTAAGATGGCGAAACCGGTCGGAGTGTTCCAAGAAGGAACGATGGATGGTACTTAAGGCTGGAGGACGAGACACATTCAGTAGTAGCCAAGCAGGAACTCTGGATGGTGCCTAAAGCTAAAGCACAAGGTGCATTCATTTGGACAACAGCAACAGTCTGAGGTGCGGGCCAGAACCAAGAGGCAGACAACATAGGGAGGGCGTTTCCCCCCTCTGCCCACCATTTTAAAACCTAACTTTTGCAAGTGACGCACTAAGGACTTGGTCTGTTTGTTTGTAGCTCCCTGATGAGCCGTAAGATGGCGAAACCGGTCGGAGTGTTCCAAGAAGGAACGATGGATGGTACTTAAGGCTGGAGGACGAGACACATTCAGTAGTAGCCAAGCAGGAACTCTGGATGGTGCCTAAAGCTAAAGCACAAGGTGCATTCATTTGGACAACAGCAACAGTCTGAGGTGCGGGCCAGAACCAAGAGGCAGACAACATAGGGAGGGCGTTTCCCCCCTCTGCCCACCATTTTAAAACCTAACTTTTGCAAGTGACGCACTAAGGACTTGGTCTGTTTGTTTGTAGCTCCCTGATGAGCCGTAAGATGGCGAAACCGGTCGGAGTGTTCCAAGAAGGAACGATGGATGGTACTTAAGGCTGGAGGACGAGACACATTCAGTAGTAGCCAAGCAGGAACTCTGGATGGTGCCTAAAGCTAAAGCACAAGGTGCATTCATTTGGACAACAGCAACAGTCTGAGGTGCGGGCCAGAACCAAGAGGCAGACAACATAGGGAGGGCGTTTCCCCCCTCTGCCCACCATTTTAAAACCTAACTTTTGCAAGTGACGCACTAAGGACTTGGTCTGTTTGTTTGTAGCTCCCTGATGAGCCGTAAGATGGCGAAACCGGTCGGAGTGTTCCAAGAAGGAACGATGGATGGTACTTAAGGCTGGAGGACGAGACACATTCAGTAGTAGCCAAGCAGGAACTCTGGATGGTGCCTAAAGCTAAAGCACAAGGTGCATTCATTTGGACAACAGCAACAGTCTGAGGTGCGGGCCAGAACCAAGAGGCAGACAACATAGGGAGGGCGTTTCCCCCCTCTGCCCACCATTTTAAAACCTAACTTTTGCAAGTGACGCACTAAGGACTTGGTCTGTTTGTTTGTAGCTCCCTGATGAGCCGTAAGATGGCGAAACCGGTCGGAGTGTTCCAAGAAGGAACGATGGATGGTACTTAAGGCTGGAGGACGAGACACATTCAGTAGTAGCCAAGCAGGAACTCTGGATGGTGCCTAAAGCTAAAGCACAAGGTGCATTCATTTGGACAACAGCAACAGTCTGAGGTGCGGGCCAGAACCAAGAGGCAGACAACATAGGGAGGGCGTTTCCCCCCTCTGCCCACCATTTTAAAACCTAACTTTTGCAAGTGACGCACTAAGGACTTGGTCTGTTTGTTTGTAGCTCCCTGATGAGCCGTAAGATGGCGAAACCGGTCGGAGTGTTCCAAGAAGGAACGATGGATGGTACTTAAGGCTGGAGGACGAGACACATTCAGTAGTAGCCAAGCAGGAACTCTGGATGGTGCCTAAAGCTAAAGCACAAGGTGCATTCATTTGGACAACAGCAACAGTCTGAGGTGCGGGCCAGAACCAAGAGGCAGACAACATAGGGAGGGCGTTTCCCCCCTCTGCCCACCATTTTAAAACCTAACTTTTGCAAGTGACGCACTAAGGACTTGGTCTGTTTGTTTGTAGCTCCCTGATGAGCCGTAAGATGGCGAAACCGGTCGGAGTGTTCCAAGAAGGAACGATGGATGGTACTTAAGGCTGGAGGACGAGACACATTCAGTAGTAGCCAAGCAGGAACTCTGGATGGTGCCTAAAGCTAAAGCACAAGGTGCATTCATTTGGACAACAGCAACAGTCTGAGGTGCGGGCCAGAACCAAGAGGCAGACAACATAGGGAGGGCGTTTCCCCCCTCTGCCCACCATTTTAAAACCTAACTTTTGCAAGTGACGCACTAAGGACTTGGTCTGTTTGTTTGTAGCTCCCTGATGAGCCGTAAGATGGCGAAACCGGTCGGAGTGTTCCAAGAAGGAACGATGGATGGTACTTAAGGCTGGAGGACGAGACACATTCAGTAGTAGCCAAGCAGGAACTCTGGATGGTGCCTAAAGCTAAAGCACAAGGTGCATTCATTTGGACAACAGCAACAGTCTGAGGTGCGGGCCAGAACCAAGAGGCAGACAACATAGGGAGGGCGTTTCCCCCCTCTGCCCACCATTTTAAAACCTAACTTTTGCAAGTGACGCACTAAGGACTTGGTCTGTTTGTTTGTAGCTCCCTGATGAGCCGTAAGATGGCGAAACCGGTCGGAGTGTTCCAAGAAGGAACGATGGATGGTACTTAAGGCTGGAGGACGAGACACATTCAGTAGTAGCCAAGCAGGAACTCTGGATGGTGCCTAAAGCTAAAGCACAAGGTGCATTCATTTGGACAACAGCAACAGTCTGAGGTGCGGGCCAGAACCAAGAGGCAGACAACATAGGGAGGGCGTTTCCCCCCTCTGCCCACCATTTTAAAACCTAACTTTTGCAAGTGACGCACTAAGGACTTGGTCTGTTTGTTTGTAGCTCCCTGATGAGCCGTAAGATGGCGAAACCGGTCGGAGTGTTCCAAGAAGGAACGATGGATGGTACTTAAGGCTGGAGGACGAGACACATTCAGTAGTAGCCAAGCAGGAACTCTGGATGGTGCCTAAAGCTAAAGCACAAGGTGCATTCATTTGGACAACAGCAACAGTCTGAGGTGCGGGCCAGAACCAAGAGGCAGACAACATAGGGAGGGCGTTTCCCCCCTCTGCCCACCATTTTAAAACCTAACTTTTGCAAGTGACGCACTAAGGACTTGGTCTGTTTGTTTGTAGCTCCCTGATGAGCCGTAAGATGGCGAAACCGGTCGGAGTGTTCCAAGAAGGAACGATGGATGGTACTTAAGGCTGGAGGACGAGACACATTCAGTAGTAGCCAAGCAGGAACTCTGGATGGTGCCTAAAGCTAAAGCACAAGGTGCATTCATTTGGACAACAGCAACAGTCTGAGGTGCGGGCCAGAACCAAGAGGCAGACAACATAGGGAGGGCGTTTCCCCCCTCTGCCCACCATTTTAAAACCTAACTTTTGCAAGTGACGCACTAAGGACTTGGTCTGTTTGTTTGTAGCTCCCTGATGAGCCGTAAGATGGCGAAACCGGTCGGAGTGTTCCAAGAAGGAACGATGGATGGTACTTAAGGCTGGAGGACGAGACACATTCAGTAGTAGCCAAGCAGGAACTCTGGATGGTGCCTAAAGCTAAAGCACAAGGTGCATTCATTTGGACAACAGCAACAGTCTGAGGTGCGGGCCAGAACCAAGAGGCAGACAACATAGGGAGGGCGTTTCCCCCCTCTGCCCACCATTTTAAAACCTAACTTTTGCAAGTGACGCACTAAGGACTTGGTCTGTTTGTTTGTAGCTCCCTGATGAGCCGTAAGATGGCGAAACCGGTCGGAGTGTTCCAAGAAGGAACGATGGATGGTACTTAAGGCTGGAGGACGAGACACATTCAGTAGTAGCCAAGCAGGAACTCTGGATGGTGCCTAAAGCTAAAGCACAAGGTGCATTCATTTGGACAACAGCAACAGTCTGAGGTGCGGGCCAGAACCAAGAGGCAGACAACATAGGGAGGGCGTTTCCCCCCTCTGCCCACCATTTTAAAACCTAACTTTTGCAAGTGACGCACTAAGGACTTGGTCTGTTTGTTTGTAGCTCCCTGATGAGCCGTAAGATGGCGAAACCGGTCGGAGTGTTCCAAGAAGGAACGATGGATGGTACTTAAGGCTGGAGGACGAGACACATTCAGTAGTAGCCAAGCAGGAACTCTGGATGGTGCCTAAAGCTAAAGCACAAGGTGCATTCATTTGGACAACAGCAACAGTCTGAGGTGCGGGCCAGAACCAAGAGGCAGACAACATAGGGAGGGCGTTTCCCCCCTCTGCCCACCATTTTAAAACCTAACTTTTGCAAGTGACGCACTAAGGACTTGGTCTGTTTGTTTGTAGCTCCCTGATGAGCCGTAAGATGGCGAAACCGGTCGGAGTGTTCCAAGAAGGAACGATGGATGGTACTTAAGGCTGGAGGACGAGACACATTCAGTAGTAGCCAAGCAGGAACTCTGGATGGTGCCTAAAGCTAAAGCACAAGGTGCATTCATTTGGACAACAGCAACAGTCTGAGGTGCGGGCCAGAACCAAGAGGCAGACAACATAGGGAGGGCGTTTCCCCCCTCTGCCCACCATTTTAAAACCTAACTTTTGCAAGTGACGCACTAAGGACTTGGTCTGTTTGTTTGTAGCTCCCTGATGAGCCGTAAGATGGCGAAACCGGTCGGAGTGTTCCAAGAAGGAACGATGGATGGTACTTAAGGCTGGAGGACGAGACACATTCAGTAGTAGCCAAGCAGGAACTCTGGATGGTGCCTAAAGCTAAAGCACAAGGTGCATTCATTTGGACAACAGCAACAGTCTGAGGTGCGGGCCAGAACCAAGAGGCAGACAACATAGGGAGGGCGTTTCCCCCCTCTGCCCACCATTTTAAAACCTAACTTTTGCAAGTGACGCACTAAGGACTTGGTCTGTTTGTTTGTAGCTCCCTGATGAGCCGTAAGATGGCGAAACCGGTCGGAGTGTTCCAAGAAGGAACGATGGATGGTACTTAAGGCTGGAGGACGAGACACATTCAGTAGTAGCCAAGCAGGAACTCTGGATGGTGCCTAAAGCTAAAGCACAAGGTGCATTCATTTGGACAACAGCAACAGTCTGAGGTGCGGGCCAGAACCAAGAGGCAGACAACATAGGGAGGGCGTTTCCCCCCTCTGCCCACCATTTTAAAACCTAACTTTTGCAAGTGACGCACTAAGGACTTGGTCTGTTTGTTTGTAGCTCCCTGATGAGCCGTAAGATGGCGAAACCGGTCGGAGTGTTCCAAGAAGGAACGATGGATGGTACTTAAGGCTGGAGGACGAGACACATTCAGTAGTAGCCAAGCAGGAACTCTGGATGGTGCCTAAAGCTAAAGCACAAGGTGCATTCATTTGGACAACAGCAACAGTCTGAGGTGCGGGCCAGAACCAAGAGGCAGACAACATAGGGAGGGCGTTTCCCCCCTCTGCCCACCATTTTAAAACCTAACTTTTGCAAGTGACGCACTAAGGACTTGGTCTGTTTGTTTGTAGCTCCCTGATGAGCCGTAAGATGGCGAAACCGGTCGGAGTGTTCCAAGAAGGAACGATGGATGGTACTTAAGGCTGGAGGACGAGACACATTCAGTAGTAGCCAAGCAGGAACTCTGGATGGTGCCTAAAGCTAAAGCACAAGGTGCATTCATTTGGACAACAGCAACAGTCTGAGGTGCGGGCCAGAACCAAGAGGCAGACAACATAGGGAGGGCGTTTCCCCCCTCTGCCCACCATTTTAAAACCTAACTTTTGCAAGTGACGCACTAAGGACTTGGTCTGTTTGTTTGTAGCTCCCTGATGAGCCGTAAGATGGCGAAACCGGTCGGAGTGTTCCAAGAAGGAACGATGGATGGTACTTAAGGCTGGAGGACGAGACACATTCAGTAGTAGCCAAGCAGGAACTCTGGATGGTGCCTAAAGCTAAAGCACAAGGTGCATTCATTTGGACAACAGCAACAGTCTGAGGTGCGGGCCAGAACCAAGAGGCAGACAACATAGGGAGGGCGTTTCCCCCCTCTGCCCACCATTTTAAAACCTAACTTTTGCAAGTGACGCACTAAGGACTTGGTCTGTTTGTTTGTAGCTCCCTGATGAGCCGTAAGATGGCGAAACCGGTCGGAGTGTTCCAAGAAGGAACGATGGATGGTACTTAAGGCTGGAGGACGAGACACATTCAGTAGTAGCCAAGCAGGAACTCTGGATGGTGCCTAAAGCTAAAGCACAAGGTGCATTCATTTGGACAACAGCAACAGTCTGAGGTGCGGGCCAGAACCAAGAGGCAGACAACATAGGGAGGGCGTTTCCCCCCTCTGCCCACCATTTTAAAACCTAACTTTTGCAAGTGACGCACTAAGGACTTGGTCTGTTTGTTTGTAGCTCCCTGATGAGCCGTAAGATGGCGAAACCGGTCGGAGTGTTCCAAGAAGGAACGATGGATGGTACTTAAGGCTGGAGGACGAGACACATTCAGTAGTAGCCAAGCAGGAACTCTGGATGGTGCCTAAAGCTAAAGCACAAGGTGCATTCATTTGGACAACAGCAACAGTCTGAGGTGCGGGCCAGAACCAAGAGGCAGACAACATAGGGAGGGCGTTTCCCCCCTCTGCCCACCATTTTAAAACCTAACTTTTGCAAGTGACGCACTAAGGACTTGGTCTGTTTGTTTGTAGCTCCCTGATGAGCCGTAAGATGGCGAAACCGGTCGGAGTGTTCCAAGAAGGAACGATGGATGGTACTTAAGGCTGGAGGACGAGACACATTCAGTAGTAGCCAAGCAGGAACTCTGGATGGTGCCTAAAGCTAAAGCACAAGGTGCATTCATTTGGACAACAGCAACAGTCTGAGGTGCGGGCCAGAACCAAGAGGCAGACAACATAGGGAGGGCGTTTCCCCCCTCTGCCCACCATTTTAAAACCTAACTTTTGCAAGTGACGCACTAAGGACTTGGTCTGTTTGTTTGTAGCTCCCTGATGAGCCGTAAGATGGCGAAACCGGTCGGAGTGTTCCAAGAAGGAACGATGGATGGTACTTAAGGCTGGAGGACGAGACACATTCAGTAGTAGCCAAGCAGGAACTCTGGATGGTGCCTAAAGCTAAAGCACAAGGTGCATTCATTTGGACAACAGCAACAGTCTGAGGTGCGGGCCAGAACCAAGAGGCAGACAACATAGGGAGGGCGTTTCCCCCCTCTGCCCACCATTTTAAAACCTAACTTTTGCAAGTGACGCACTAAGGACTTGGTCTGTTTGTTTGTAGCTCCCTGATGAGCCGTAAGATGGCGAAACCGGTCGGAGTGTTCCAAGAAGGAACGATGGATGGTACTTAAGGCTGGAGGACGAGACACATTCAGTAGTAGCCAAGCAGGAACTCTGGATGGTGCCTAAAGCTAAAGCACAAGGTGCATTCATTTGGACAACAGCAACAGTCTGAGGTGCGGGCCAGAACCAAGAGGCAGACAACATAGGGAGGGCGTTTCCCCCCTCTGCCCACCATTTTAAAACCTAACTTTTGCAAGTGACGCACTAAGGACTTGGTCTGTTTGTTTGTAGCTCCCTGATGAGCCGTAAGATGGCGAAACCGGTCGGAGTGTTCCAAGAAGGAACGATGGATGGTACTTAAGGCTGGAGGACGAGACACATTCAGTAGTAGCCAAGCAGGAACTCTGGATGGTGCCTAAAGCTAAAGCACAAGGTGCATTCATTTGGACAACAGCAACAGTCTGAGGTGCGGGCCAGAACCAAGAGGCAGACAACATAGGGAGGGCGTTTCCCCCCTCTGCCCACCATTTTAAAACCTAACTTTTGCAAGTGACGCACTAAGGACTTGGTCTGTTTGTTTGTAGCTCCCTGATGAGCCGTAAGATGGCGAAACCGGTCGGAGTGTTCCAAGAAGGAACGATGGATGGACTTAAGGCTGGAGGACGGGACACATTCAGTAGTAGCCAAGCAGGAACTCTGGATGGTGCCTAAAGCTAAAGCATAAGGTGCATTCATTTGGACAACAGCAACAGTCTGAGGTGCGGGCCAGAACCAAGAGGCAGACAACATAGGGAGGGCGTTTCCCCCCTCTGCCCACCATTTTAAAACCTAACTTTTGCAAGTGACGCACTAAGGACTTGGTCTGTTTGTTTGTAGCTCCCTGATGAGCCGTAAGATGGCGAAACCGGTCGGAGTGTTCCAAGAAGGAACGATGGATGGGACTTAAGGCTGGAGGACGGGACACATTCAGTAGTAGCCAAGCAGGAACTCTGGATGGTGCCTAAAGCTAAAGCATAAGGTGCATTCATTTGGACAACAGCAACAGTCTGAGGTGCGGGCCAGAACCAAGAGGCAGACAACATAGGGAGGGCGTTTCCCCCCTCTGCCCACCATTTTAAACCCTAACCCTAACCCTAACCCTAACCCTAACCCTAACCCTAACCCTAACCCTAACCCTAACCCTAACCCTAACCCTAACCCTAACCCTAACCCTAACCCTAACCCTAACCCTAACCCTAACCCTAACCCTAACCCTAACCCTAACCCTAACCCTAACCCTAACCCTAACCCTAACCCTAACGCCCTAACCCTAACCCTAACCCTAACCCTAACCCTAACCCTAACCCTAACCCTAACCCTAACCCTAACCCTAACCCTAACCCTAACCCTAACCCTAACCCTAACCCTAACCCTAACCCTAATGCACTAACCCTAACCCTAACCCTAACCCTAACCCTAACGCACTAACCCTAACCCTAACCCTAACCCTAACGCACTAACCCTAACCCTAACCCTAACCCTAACCCTAACCCTAACCCTAACCCTAACCCTAACCCTAACCCTAACCCTAACCCTAACCCTAACCCTAATGCCCGAACCCGAACGCCCTAACCCTAACCCTAACCCTAACCCTAACCCTAACCCTAACCCTAACCCTAACCCTAACCCTAACCCTAACCCTAACCCTAACCCTGGAGGACGGGACACATTCAGTAGTAGCCAAGCAGGAACTCTGGATGGTGCCTAAAGCTAAAGCACAAGGTGCATTCATTTGGACAACAGCAACAGTCTGAGGTGCGGGCCAGAACCAAGAGGCAGACAACATAGGGAGGGCGTTTCCCCCCTCTGCCCACCATTTTAAAACCTAACCTTTGCAAGTGACGCACTAAGGACTTGGTCTGTTTGTTTGTAGCTCCCTGATGAGCCACAAGATGGCGAAACCGGTCGGAGTGTTCCAAGAAGGAACGATGGATGGTACTTAAGGCTGGAGGACGGGACACATTCAGTAGTAGCCAAGCAGGAACTCTGGATGGTGCCTAAAGCTAAAGCACAAGGTGCATTCATTTGGACAACAGCAACAGTCTGAGGTGCGGGCCAGAACCAAGAGGCAGACAACATAGGGAGGGCGTTTCCCCCCTCTGCCCACCATTTTAAAACCTAACCTTTGCAAGTGACGCACTAAGGACTTGGTCTGTTTGTTTGTAGCTCCCTGATGAGCCACAAGATGGCGAAACCGGTCGGAGTGTTCCAAGAAGGAACGATGGATGGTACTTAAGGCTGGAGGACGGGACACATTCAGTAGTAGCCAAGCAGGAACTCTGGATGGTGCCTAAAGCTAAAGCACAAGGTGCATTCATTTGGACAACAGCAACAGTCTGAGGTGCGGGCCAGAACCAAGAGGCAGACAACATAGGGAGGGCGTTTCCCCCCTCTGCCCACCATTTTAAAACCTAACCTTTGCAAGTGACGCACTAAGGACTTGGTCTGTTTGTTTGTAGCTCCCTGATGAGCCACAAGATGGCGAAACCGGTCGGAGTGTTCCAAGAAGGAACGATGGATGGTACTTAAGGCTGGAGGACGGGACACATTCAGTAGTAGCCAAGCAGGAACTCTGGATGGTGCCTAAAGCTAAAGCACAAGGTGCATTCATTTGGACAACAGCAACAGTCTGAGGTGCGGGCCAGAACCAAGAGGCAGACAACATAGGGAGGGCGTTTCCCCCCTCTGCCCACCATTTTAAAACCTAACCTTTGCAAGTGACGCACTAAGGACTTGGTCTGTTTGTTTGTAGCTCCCTGATGAGCCACAAGATGGCGAAACCGGTCGGAGTGTTCCAAGAAGGAACGATGGATGGTACTTAAGGCTGGAGGACGGGACACATTCAGTAGTAGCCAAGCAGGAACTCTGGATGGTGCCTAAAGCTAAAGCACAAGGTGCATTCATTTGGACAACAGCAACAGTCTGAGGTGCGGGCCAGAACCAAGAGGCAGACAACATAGGGAGGGCGTTTCCCCCCTCTGCCCACCATTTTAAAACCTAACCTTTGCAAGTGACGCACTAAGGACTTGGTCTGTTTGTTTGTAGCTCCCTGATGAGCCACAAGATGGCGAAACCGGTCGGAGTGTTCCAAGAAGGAACGATGGATGGTACTTAAGGCTGGAGGACGGGACACATTCAGTAGTAGCCAAGCAGGAACTCTGGATGGTGCCTAAAGCTAAAGCACAAGGTGCATTCATTTGGACAACAGCAACAGTCTGAGGTGCGGGCCAGAACCAAGAGGCAGACAACATAGGGAGGGCGTTTCCCCCCTCTGCCCACCATTTTAAAACCTAACCTTTGCAAGTGACGCACTAAGGACTTGGTCTGTTTGTTTGTAGCTCCCTGATGAGCCACAAGATGGCGAAACCGGTCGGAGTGTTCCAAGAAGGAACGATGGATGGTACTTAAGGCTGGAGGACGGGACACATTCAGTAGTAGCCAAGCAGGAACTCTGGATGGTGCCTAAAGCTAAAGCACAAGGTGCATTCATTTGGACAACAGCAACAGTCTGAGGTGCGGGCCAGAACCAAGAGGCAGACAACATAGGGAGGGCGTTTCCCCCCTCTGCCCACCATTTTAAAACCTAACCTTTGCAAGTGACGCACTAAGGACTTGGTCTGTTTGTTTGTAGCTCCCTGATGAGCCACAAGATGGCGAAACCGGTCGGAGTGTTCCAAGAAGGAACGATGGATGGTACTTAAGGCTGGAGGACGGGACACATTCAGTAGTAGCCAAGCAGGAACTCTGGATGGTGCCTAAAGCTAAAGCACAAGGTGCATTCATTTGGACAACAGCAACAGTCTGAGGTGCGGGCCAGAACCAAGAGGCAGACAACATAGGGAGGGCGTTTCCCCCCTCTGCCCACCATTTTAAAACCTAACCTTTGCAAGTGACGCACTAAGGACTTGGTCTGTTTGTTTGTAGCTCCCTGATGAGCCACAAGATGGCGAAACCGGTCGGAGTGTTCCAAGAAGGAACGATGGATGGTACTTAAGGCTGGAGGACGGGACACATTCAGTAGTAGCCAAGCAGGAACTCTGGATGGTGCCTAAAGCTAAAGCACAAGGTGCATTCATTTGGACAACAGCAACAGTCTGAGGTGCGGGCCAGAACCAAGAGGCAGACAACATAGGGAGGGCGTTTCCCCCCTCTGCCCACCATTTTAAAACCTAACCTTTGCAAGTGACGCACTAAGGACTTGGTCTGTTTGTTTGTAGCTCCCTGATGAGCCACAAGATGGCGAAACCGGTCGGAGTGTTCCAAGAAGGAACGATGGATGGTACTTAAGGCTGGAGGACGGGACACATTCAGTAGTAGCCAAGCAGGAACTCTGGATGGTGCCTAAAGCTAAAGCACAAGGTGCATTCATTTGGACAACAGCAACAGTCTGAGGTGCGGGCCAGAACCAAGAGGCAGACAACATAGGGAGGGCGTTTCCCCCCTCTGCCCACCATTTTAAAACCTAACCTTTGCAAGTGACGCACTAAGGACTTGGTCTGTTTGTTTGTAGCTCCCTGATGAGCCACAAGATGGCGAAACCGGTCGGAGTGTTCCAAGAAGGAACGATGGATGGTACTTAAGGCTGGAGGACGGGACACATTCAGTAGTAGCCAAGCAGGAACTCTGGATGGTGCCTAAAGCTAAAGCACAAGGTGCATTCATTTGGACAACAGCAACAGTCTGAGGTGCGGGCCAGAACCAAGAGGCAGACAACATAGGGAGGGCGTTTCCCCCCTCTGCCCACCATTTTAAAACCTAACCTTTGCAAGTGACGCACTAAGGACTTGGTCTGTTTGTTTGTAGCTCCCTGATGAGCCACAAGATGGCGAAACCGGTCGGAGTGTTCCAAGAAGGAACGATGGATGGTACTTAAGGCTGGAGGACGGGACACATTCAGTAGTAGCCAAGCAGGAACTCTGGATGGTGCCTAAAGCTAAAGCACAAGGTGCATTCATTTGGACAACAGCAACAGTCTGAGGTGCGGGCCAGAACCAAGAGGCAGACAACATAGGGAGGGCGTTTCCCCCCTCTGCCCACCATTTTAAAACCTAACCTTTGCAAGTGACGCACTAAGGACTTGGTCTGTTTGTTTGTAGCTCCCTGATGAGCCACAAGATGGCGAAACCGGTCGGAGTGTTCCAAGAAGGAACGATGGATGGTACTTAAGGCTGGAGGACGGGACACATTCAGTAGTAGCCAAGCAGGAACTCTGGATGGTGCCTAAAGCTAAAGCACAAGGTGCATTCATTTGGACAACAGCAACAGTCTGAGGTGCGGGCCAGAACCAAGAGGCAGACAACATAGGGAGGGCGTTTCCCCCCTCTGCCCACCATTTTAAAACCTAACCTTTGCAAGTGACGCACTAAGGACTTGGTCTGTTTGTTTGTAGCTCCCTGATGAGCCACAAGATGGCGAAACCGGTCGGAGTGTTCCAAGAAGGAACGATGGATGGTACTTAAGGCTGGAGGACGGGACACATTCAGTAGTAGCCAAGCAGGAACTCTGGATGGTGCCTAAAGCTAAAGCACAAGGTGCATTCATTTGGACAACAGCAACAGTCTGAGGTGCGGGCCAGAACCAAGAGGCAGACAACATAGGGAGGGCGTTTCCCCCCTCTGCCCACCATTTTAAAACCTAACCTTTGCAAGTGACGCACTAAGGACTTGGTCTGTTTGTTTGTAGCTCCCTGATGAGCCACAAGATGGCGAAACCGGTCGGAGTGTTCCAAGAAGGAACGATGGATGGTACTTAAGGCTGGAGGACGGGACACATTCAGTAGTAGCCAAGCAGGAACTCTGGATGGTGCCTAAAGCTAAAGCACAAGGTGCATTCATTTGGACAACAGCAACAGTCTGAGGTGCGGGCCAGAACCAAGAGGCAGACAACATAGGGAGGGCGTTTCCCCCCTCTGCCCACCATTTTAAAACCTAACCTTTGCAAGTGACGCACTAAGGACTTGGTCTGTTTGTTTGTAGCTCCCTGATGAGCCACAAGATGGCGAAACCGGTCGGAGTGTTCCAAGAAGGAACGATGGATGGTACTTAAGGCTGGAGGACGGGACACATTCAGTAGTAGCCAAGCAGGAACTCTGGATGGTGCCTAAAGCTAAAGCACAAGGTGCATTCATTTGGACAACAGCAACAGTCTGAGGTGCGGGCCAGAACCAAGAGGCAGACAACATAGGGAGGGCGTTTCCCCCCTCTGCCCACCATTTTAAAACCTAACCTTTGCAAGTGACGCACTAAGGACTTGGTCTGTTTGTTTGTAGCTCCCTGATGAGCCACAAGATGGCGAAACCGGTCGGAGTGTTCCAAGAAGGAACGATGGATGGTACTTAAGGCTGGAGGACGGGACACATTCAGTAGTAGCCAAGCAGGAACTCTGGATGGTGCCTAAAGCTAAAGCACAAGGTGCATTCATTTGGACAACAGCAACAGTCTGAGGTGCGGGCCAGAACCAAGAGGCAGACAACATAGGGAGGGCGTTTCCCCCCTCTGCCCACCATTTTAAAACCTAACCTTTGCAAGTGACGCACTAAGGACTTGGTCTGTTTGTTTGTAGCTCCCTGATGAGCCACAAGATGGCGAAACCGGTCGGAGTGTTCCAAGAAGGAACGATGGATGGTACTTAAGGCTGGAGGACGGGACACATTCAGTAGTAGCCAAGCAGGAACTCTGGATGGTGCCTAAAGCTAAAGCACAAGGTGCATTCATTTGGACAACAGCAACAGTCTGAGGTGCGGGCCAGAACCAAGAGGCAGACAACATAGGGAGGGCGTTTCCCCCCTCTGCCCACCATTTTAAAACCTAACCTTTGCAAGTGACGCACTAAGGACTTGGTCTGTTTGTTTGTAGCTCCCTGATGAGCCACAAGATGGCGAAACCGGTCGGAGTGTTCCAAGAAGGAACGATGGATGGTACTTAAGGCTGGAGGACGGGACACATTCAGTAGTAGCCAAGCAGGAACTCTGGATGGTGCCTAAAGCTAAAGCACAAGGTGCATTCATTTGGACAACAGCAACAGTCTGAGGTGCGGGCCAGAACCAAGAGGCAGACAACATAGGGAGGGCGTTTCCCCCCTCTGCCCACCATTTTAAAACCTAACCTTTGCAAGTGACGCACTAAGGACTTGGTCTGTTTGTTTGTAGCTCCCTGATGAGCCACAAGATGGCGAAACCGGTCGGAGTGTTCCAAGAAGGAACGATGGATGGTACTTAAGGCTGGAGGACGGGACACATTCAGTAGTAGCCAAGCAGGAACTCTGGATGGTGCCTAAAGCTAAAGCACAAGGTGCATTCATTTGGACAACAGCAACAGTCTGAGGTGCGGGCCAGAACCAAGAGGCAGACAACATAGGGAGGGCGTTTCCCCCCTCTGCCCACCATTTTAAAACCTAACCTTTGCAAGTGACGCACTAAGGACTTGGTCTGTTTGTTTGTAGCTCCCTGATGAGCCACAAGATGGCGAAACCGGTCGGAGTGTTCCAAGAAGGAACGATGGATGGTACTTAAGGCTGGAGGACGGGACACATTCAGTAGTAGCCAAGCAGGAACTCTGGATGGTGCCTAAAGCTAAAGCACAAGGTGCATTCATTTGGACAACAGCAACAGTCTGAGGTGCGGGCCAGAACCAAGAGGCAGACAACATAGGGAGGGCGTTTCCCCCCTCTGCCCACCATTTTAAAACCTAACCTTTGCAAGTGACGCACTAAGGACTTGGTCTGTTTGTTTGTAGCTCCCTGATGAGCCACAAGATGGCGAAACCGGTCGGAGTGTTCCAAGAAGGAACGATGGATGGTACTTAAGGCTGGAGGACGGGACACATTCAGTAGTAGCCAAGCAGGAACTCTGGATGGTGCCTAAAGCTAAAGCACAAGGTGCATTCATTTGGACAACAGCAACAGTCTGAGGTGCGGGCCAGAACCAAGAGGCAGACAACATAGGGAGGGCGTTTCCCCCCTCTGCCCACCATTTTAAAACCTAACCTTTGCAAGTGACGCACTAAGGACTTGGTCTGTTTGTTTGTAGCTCCCTGATGAGCCACAAGATGGCGAAACCGGTCGGAGTGTTCCAAGAAGGAACGATGGATGGTACTTAAGGCTGGAGGACGGGACACATTCAGTAGTAGCCAAGCAGGAACTCTGGATGGTGCCTAAAGCTAAAGCACAAGGTGCATTCATTTGGACAACAGCAACAGTCTGAGGTGCGGGCCAGAACCAAGAGGCAGACAACATAGGGAGGGCGTTTCCCCCCTCTGCCCACCATTTTAAAACCTAACCTTTGCAAGTGACGCACTAAGGACTTGGTCTGTTTGTTTGTAGCTCCCTGATGAGCCACAAGATGGCGAAACCGGTCGGAGTGTTCCAAGAAGGAACGATGGATGGTACTTAAGGCTGGAGGACGGGACACATTCAGTAGTAGCCAAGCAGGAACTCTGGATGGTGCCTAAAGCTAAAGCACAAGGTGCATTCATTTGGACAACAGCAACAGTCTGAGGTGCGGGCCAGAACCAAGAGGCAGACAACATAGGGAGGGCGTTTCCCCCCTCTGCCCACCATTTTAAAACCTAACCTTTGCAAGTGACGCACTAAGGACTTGGTCTGTTTGTTTGTAGCTCCCTGATGAGCCACAAGATGGCGAAACCGGTCGGAGTGTTCCAAGAAGGAACGATGGATGGTACTTAAGGCTGGAGGACGGGACACATTCAGTAGTAGCCAAGCAGGAACTCTGGATGGTGCCTAAAGCTAAAGCACAAGGTGCATTCATTTGGACAACAGCAACAGTCTGAGGTGCGGGCCAGAACCAAGAGGCAGACAACATAGGGAGGGCGTTTCCCCCCTCTGCCCACCATTTTAAAACCTAACCTTTGCAAGTGACGCACTAAGGACTTGGTCTGTTTGTTTGTAGCTCCCTGATGAGCCACAAGATGGCGAAACCGGTCGGAGTGTTCCAAGAAGGAACGATGGATGGTACTTAAGGCTGGAGGACGGGACACATTCAGTAGTAGCCAAGCAGGAACTCTGGATGGTGCCTAAAGCTAAAGCACAAGGTGCATTCATTTGGACAACAGCAACAGTCTGAGGTGCGGGCCAGAACCAAGAGGCAGACAACATAGGGAGGGCGTTTCCCCCCTCTGCCCACCATTTTAAAACCTAACCTTTGCAAGTGACGCACTAAGGACTTGGTCTGTTTGTTTGTAGCTCCCTGATGAGCCACAAGATGGCGAAACCGGTCGGAGTGTTCCAAGAAGGAACGATGGATGGTACTTAAGGCTGGAGGACGGGACACATTCAGTAGTAGCCAAGCAGGAACTCTGGATGGTGCCTAAAGCTAAAGCACAAGGTGCATTCATTTGGACAACAGCAACAGTCTGAGGTGCGGGCCAGAACCAAGAGGCAGACAACATAGGGAGGGCGTTTCCCCCCTCTGCCCACCATTTTAAAACCTAACCTTTGCAAGTGACGCACTAAGGACTTGGTCTGTTTGTTTGTAGCTCCCTGATGAGCCACAAGATGGCGAAACCGGTCGGAGTGTTCCAAGAAGGAACGATGGATGGTACTTAAGGCTGGAGGACGGGACACATTCAGTAGTAGCCAAGCAGGAACTCTGGATGGTGCCTAAAGCTAAAGCACAAGGTGCATTCATTTGGACAACAGCAACAGTCTGAGGTGCGGGCCAGAACCAAGAGGCAGACAACATAGGGAGGGCGTTTCCCCCCTCTGCCCACCATTTTAAAACCTAACCTTTGCAAGTGACGCACTAAGGACTTGGTCTGTTTGTTTGTAGCTCCCTGATGAGCCACAAGATGGCGAAACCGGTCGGAGTGTTCCAAGAAGGAACGATGGATGGTACTTAAGGCTGGAGGACGGGACACATTCAGTAGTAGCCAAGCAGGAACTCTGGATGGTGCCTAAAGCTAAAGCACAAGGTGCATTCATTTGGACAACAGCAACAGTCTGAGGTGCGGGCCAGAACCAAGAGGCAGACAACATAGGGAGGGCGTTTCCCCCCTCTGTCCACCATTTTAAAACCTAACCTTTGCAAGTGACGCACTAAGGACTTGGTCTGTTTGTTTGTAGCTCCCTGATGAGCCGCAAGATGGCGAAACCGGTCGGAGTGTTCCAAGAAGGAACGATGGATGGTACTTAAGGCTGGAGGACGGGACACATTCAGTAGTAGCCAAGCAGGAACTCTGGATGGTGCCTAAAGCTAAAGCACAAGGTGCATTCATTTGGACAACAGCAACAGTCTGAGGTGCGGGCCAGAACCAAGAGGCAGACAACATAGGGAGGGCGTTTCCCCCCTCTGTCCACCATTTTAAAACCTAACTTTTGCAAGTGACGCACTAAGGACTTGGTCTGTTTGTTTGTAGCTCCCTGATGAGCCGCAAGATGGCGAAACCGGTCGGAGTGTTCCAAGAAGGAACGATGGATGGTACTTAAGGCTGGAGGACGGGACACATTCAGTAGTAGCCAAGCAGGAACTCTGGATGGTGCCTAAAGCTAAAGCACAAGGTGCATTCATTTGGACAACAGCAACAGTCTGAGGTGCGGGCCAGAACCAAGAGGCAGACAACATAGGGAGGGCGTTTCCCCCCTCTGTCCACCATTTTAAAACCTAACTTTTGCAAGTGACGCACTAAGGACTTGGTCTGTTTGTTTGTAGCTCCCTGATGAGCCGCAAGATGGCGAAACCGGTCGGAGTGTTCCAAGAAGGAACGATGGATGGTACTTAAGGCTGGAGGACGGGACACATTCAGTAGTAGCCAAGCAGGAACTCTGGATGGTGCCTAAAGCTAAAGCACAAGGTGCATTCATTTGGACAACAGCAACAGTCTGAGGTGCGGGCCAGAACCAAGAGGCAGACAACATAGGGAGGGCGTTTCCCCCCTCTGTCCACCATTTTAAAACCTAACTTTTGCAAGTGACGCACTAAGGACTTGGTCTGTTTGTTTGTAGCTCCCTGATGAGCCGCAAGATGGCGAAACCGGTCGGAGTGTTCCAAGAAGGAACGATGGATGGTACTTAAGGCTGGAGGACGGGACACATTCAGTAGTAGCCAAGCAGGAACTCTGGATGGTGCCTAAAGCTAAAGCACAAGGTGCATTCATTTGGACAACAGCAACAGTCTGAGGTGCGGGCCAGAACCAAGAGGCAGACAACATAGGGAGGGCGTTTCCCCCTCTGTCCACCATTTTAAAACCTAACTTTTGCAAGTGACGCACTAAGGACTTGGTCTGTTTGTTTGTAGCTCCCTGATGAGCCGCAAGATGGCGAAACCGGTCGGAGTGTTCCAAGAAGGAACGATGGATGGTACTTAAGGCTGGAGGACGGGACACATTCAGTAGTAGCCAAGCAGGAACTCTGGATGGTGCCTAAAGCTAAAGCACAAGGTGCATTCATTTGGACAACAGCAACAGTCTGAGGTGCGGGCCAGAACCAAGAGGCAGACAACATAGGGAGGGCGTTTCCCCCCTCTGTCCACCATTTTAAAACCTAACTTTTGCAAGTGACGCACTAAGGACTTGGTCTGTTTGTTTGTAGCTCCCTGATGAGCCGCAAGATGGCGAAACCGGTCGGAGTGTTCCAAGAAGGAACGATGGATGGTACTTAAGGCTGGAGGACGGGACACATTCAGTAGTAGCCAAGCAGGAACTCTGGATGGTGCCTAAAGCTAAAGCACAAGGTGCATTCATTTGGACAACAGCAACAGTCTGAGGTGCGGGCCAGAACCAAGAGGCAGACAACATAGGGAGGGCGTTTCCCCCCTCTGTCCACCATTTTAAAACCTAACTTTTGCAAGTGACGCACTAAGGACTTGGTCTGTTTGTTTGTAGCTCCCTGATGAGCCGCAAGATGGCGAAACCGGTCGGAGTGTTCCAAGAAGGAACGATGGATGGTACTTAAGGCTGGAGGACGGGACACATTCAGTAGTAGCCAAGCAGGAACTCTGGATGGTGCCTAAAGCTAAAGCACAAGGTGCATTCATTTGGACAACAGCAACAGTCTGAGGTGCGGGCCAGAACCAAGAGGCAGACAACATAGGGAGGGCGTTTCCCCCCTCTGTCCACCATTTTAAAACCTAACTTTTGCAAGTGACGCACTAAGGACTTGGTCTGTTTGTTTGTAGCTCCCTGATGAGCCGCAAGATGGCGAAACCGGTCGGAGTGTTCCAAGAAGGAACGATGGATGGTACTTAAGGCTGGAGGACGGGACACATTCAGTAGTAGCCAAGCAGGAACTCTGGATGGTGCCTAAAGCTAAAGCACAAGGTGCATTCATTTGGACAACAGCAACAGTCTGAGGTGCGGGCCAGAACCAAGAGGCAGACAACATAGGGAGGGCGTTTCCCCCCTCTGTCCACCATTTTAAAACCTAACTTTTGCAAGTGACGCACTAAGGACTTGGTCTGTTTGTTTGTAGCTCCCTGATGAGCCGCAAGATGGCGAAACCGGTCGGAGTGTTCCAAGAAGGAACGATGGATGGTACTTAAGGCTGGAGGACGGGACACATTCAGTAGTAGCCAAGCAGGAACTCTGGATGGTGCCTAAAGCTAAAGCACAAGGTGCATTCATTTGGACAACAGCAACAGTCTGAGGTGCGGGCCAGAACCAAGAGGCAGACAACATAGGGAGGGCGTTTCCCCCCTCTGTCCACCATTTTAAAACCTAACTTTTGCAAGTGACGCACTAAGGACTTGGTCTGTTTGTTTGTAGCTCCCTGATGAGCCGCAAGATGGCGAAACCGGTCGGAGTGTTCCAAGAAGGAACGATGGATGGTACTTAAGGCTGGAGGACGGGACACATTCAGTAGTAGCCAAGCAGGAACTCTGGATGGTGCCTAAAGCTAAAGCACAAGGTGCATTCATTTGGACAACAGCAACAGTCTGAGGTGCGGGCCAGAACCAAGAGGCAGACAACATAGGGAGGGCGTTTCCCCCCTCTGTCCACCATTTTAAAACCTAACTTTTGCAAGTGACGCACTAAGGACTTGGTCTGTTTGTTTGTAGCTCCCTGATGAGCCGCAAGATGGCGAAACCGGTCGGAGTGTTCCAAGAAGGAACGATGGATGGTACTTAAGGCTGGAGGACGGGACACATTCAGTAGTAGCCAAGCAGGAACTCTGGATGGTGCCTAAAGCTAAAGCACAAGGTGCATTCATTTGGACAACAGCAACAGTCTGAGGTGCGGGCCAGAACCAAGAGGCAGACAACATAGGGAGGGCGTTTCCCCCCTCTGTCCACCATTTTAAAACCTAACTTTTGCAAGTGACGCACTAAGGACTTGGTCTGTTTGTTTGTAGCTCCCTGATGAGCCGCAAGATGGCGAAACCGGTCGGAGTGTTCCAAGAAGGAACGATGGATGGTACTTAAGGCTGGAGGACGGGACACATTCAGTAGTAGCCAAGCAGGAACTCTGGATGGTGCCTAAAGCTAAAGCACAAGGTGCATTCATTTGGACAACAGCAACAGTCTGAGGTGCGGGCCAGAACCAAGAGGCAGACAACATAGGGAGGGCGTTTCCCCCCTCTGTCCACCATTTTAAAACCTAACTTTTGCAAGTGACGCACTAAGGACTTGGTCTGTTTGTTTGTAGCTCCCTGATGAGCCGCAAGATGGCGAAACCGGTCGGAGTGTTCCAAGAAGGAACGATGGATGGTACTTAAGGCTGGAGGACGGGACACATTCAGTAGTAGCCAAGCAGGAACTCTGGATGGTGCCTAAAGCTAAAGCACAAGGTGCATTCATTTGGACAACAGCAACAGTCTGAGGTGCGGGCCAGAACCAAGAGGCAGACAACATAGGGAGGGCGTTTCCCCCCTCTGTCCACCATTTTAAAACCTAACTTTTGCAAGTGACGCACTAAGGACTTGGTCTGTTTGTTTGTAGCTCCCTGATGAGCCGCAAGATGGCGAAACCGGTCGGAGTGTTCCAAGAAGGAACGATGGATGGTACTTAAGGCTGGAGGACGGGACACATTCAGTAGTAGCCAAGCAGGAACTCTGGATGGTGCCTAAAGCTAAAGCACAAGGTGCATTCATTTGGACAACAGCAACAGTCTGAGGTGCGGGCCAGAACCAAGAGGCAGACAACATAGGGAGGGCGTTTCCCCCCTCTGTCCACCATTTTAAAACCTAACTTTTGCAAGTGACGCACTAAGGACTTGGTCTGTTTGTTTGTAGCTCCCTGATGAGCCGCAAGATGGCGAAACCGGTCGGAGTGTTCCAAGAAGGAACGATGGATGGTACTTAAGGCTGGAGGACGGGACACATTCAGTAGTAGCCAAGCAGGAACTCTGGATGGTGCCTAAAGCTAAAGCACAAGGTGCATTCATTTGGACAACAGCAACAGTCTGAGGTGCGGGCCAGAACCAAGAGGCAGACAACATAGGGAGGGCGTTTCCCCCCTCTGTCCACCATTTTAAAACCTAACTTTTGCAAGTGACGCACTAAGGACTTGGTCTGTTTGTTTGTAGCTCCCTGATGAGCCGCAAGATGGCGAAACCGGTCGGAGTGTTCCAAGAAGGAACGATGGATGGTACTTAAGGCTGGAGGACGGGACACATTCAGTAGTAGCCAAGCAGGAACTCTGGATGGTGCCTAAAGCTAAAGCACAAGGTGCATTCATTTGGACAACAGCAACAGTCTGAGGTGCGGGCCAGAACCAAGAGGCAGACAACATAGGGAGGGCGTTTCCCCCCTCTGTCCACCATTTTAAAACCTAACTTTTGCAAGTGACGCACTAAGGACTTGGTCTGTTTGTTTGTAGCTCCCTGATGAGCCGCAAGATGGCGAAACCGGTCGGAGTGTTCCAAGAAGGAACGATGGATGGTACTTAAGGCTGGAGGACGGGACACATTCAGTAGTAGCCAAGCAGGAACTCTGGATGGTGCCTAAAGCTAAAGCACAAGGTGCATTCATTTGGACAACAGCAACAGTCTGAGGTGCGGGCCAGAACCAAGAGGCAGACAACATAGGGAGGGCGTTTCCCCCCTCTGTCCACCATTTTAAAACCTAACTTTTGCAAGTGACGCACTAAGGACTTGGTCTGTTTGTTTGTAGCTCCCTGATGAGCCGCAAGATGGCGAAACCGGTCGGAGTGTTCCAAGAAGGAACGATGGATGGTACTTAAGGCTGGAGGACGGGACACATTCAGTAGTAGCCAAGCAGGAACTCTGGATGGTGCCTAAAGCTAAAGCACAAGGTGCATTCATTTGGACAACAGCAACAGTCTGAGGTGCGGGCCAGAACCAAGAGGCAGACAACATAGGGAGGGCGTTTCCCCCCTCTGTCCACCATTTTAAAACCTAACTTTTGCAAGTGACGCACTAAGGACTTGGTCTGTTTGTTTGTAGCTCCCTGATGAGCCGCAAGATGGCGAAACCGGTCGGAGTGTTCCAAGAAGGAACGATGGATGGTACTTAAGGCTGGAGGACGGGACACATTCAGTAGTAGCCAAGCAGGAACTCTGGATGGTGCCTAAAGCTAAAGCACAAGGTGCATTCATTTGGACAACAGCAACAGTCTGAGGTGCGGGCCAGAACCAAGAGGCAGACAACATAGGGAGGGCGTTTCCCCCCTCTGTCCACCATTTTAAAACCTAACCCTAACCCTAACCCTAACCCTAACCCTAACCCTAACCCTAACCCTAACCCTAACCCTAACCCTAACCCTAACCCTAACCCTAACCGTAACCCTAACCGTAACCCTAACCGTAACCCTAACCCTAACCCTAACCCTAACCCTAACCCTAACCCTAACCCTAACCCTAACCCTAACCCTAACCCTAACCCTAACCCTAACCCTAACCCTAACCCTAACCCTAACCCTAACCCTAACCCTAACCCTAACCCTAAACCCTAACCCTAACCCTAATGCAGCGTAACCCTAACCCTAACCCTAACCCTAACCCTAACCCTAACCCTAACCCTAACCCTAACCCTAACCCTAACCCTAACCCTAACCCTAACCCTAACCCTAACCCTAACCCTAACCCTAACCCTAACCCTAACCCTAACCCTAACCCTAACCCTAATGCAGCGTAACCCTAACCCTAACCCTAACCCTAACCCTAACCCTAACCCTAACCCTAACCCTAACCCTAACCCTAACCCTAACCCTAACCCTAACCAAGAGGCAGACAACATAGGGAGGGCGTTTCCCCCCTCTGCCCACCATTTTAAAACCTAACTTTTGCAAGTGACGCACTAAGGACTTGGTCTGTTTGTTTGTAGCTCCCTGATGAGCCGCAAGATGGCGAAACCGGTCGGAGTGTTCCAAGAAGGAACGATGGATGGTACTTAAGGCTGGAGGACGGGCACATTCAGTAGTAGCCAAGCAGGAACTCTGGATGGTGCCTAAAGCTAAAGCACAAGGTGCATTCATTTGGACAACAGCAGCAGTCTGAGGTGCGGGCCAGAACCAAGAGGCAGACAACATAGGGAGGGCGTTTCCCCCCTCTGCCCACCATTTTAAAACCTAACTTTTGCAAGTGACGCACTAAGGACTTGGTCTGTTTGTTTGTAGCTCCCTGATGAGCCGCAAGATGGCGAAACCGGTCGGAGTGTTCCAAGAAGGAACGATGGATGGTACTTAAGGCTGGAGGACGGGCACATTCAGTAGTAGCCAAGCAGGAACTCTGGATGGTGCCTAAAGCTAAAGCACAAGGTGCATTCATTTGGACAACAGCAACAGTCTGAGGTGCGGGCCAGAACCAAGAGGCAGACAACATAGGGAGGGCGTTTCCCCCCTCTGCCCACCATTTTAAAACCTAACTTTTGCAAGTGACGCACTAAGGACTTGGTCTGTTTGTTTGTAGCTCCCTGATGAGCCGCAAGATGGCGAAACCGGTCGGAGTGTTCCAAGAAGGAACGATGGATGGTACTTAAGGCTGGAGGACGGGCACATTCAGTAGTAGCCAAGCAGGAACTCTGGATGGTGCCTAAAGCTAAAGCACAAGGTGCATTCATTTGGACAACAGCAACAGTCTGAGGTGCGGGCCAGAACCAAGAGGCAGACAACATAGGGAGGGCGTTTCCCCCCTCTGCCCACCATTTTAAAACCTAACTTTTGCAAGTGACGCACTAAGGACTTGGTCTGTTTGTTTGTAGCTCCCTGATGAGCCACAAGATGGCGAAACCGGTCGGAGTGTTCCAAGAAGGAACGATGGATGGTACTTAAGGCTGGAGGACGGGCACATTCAGTAGTAGCCAAGCAGGAACTCTGGATGGTGCCTAAAGCTAAAGCACAAGGTGCATTCATTTGGACAACAGCAACAGTCTGAGGTGCGGGCCAGAACCAAGAGGCAGACAACATAGGGAGGGCGTTTCCCCCCTCTGCCCACCATTTTAAAACCTAACTTTTGCAAGTGACGCACTAAGGACTTGGTCTGTTTGTTTGTAGCTCCCTGATGAGCCGCAAGATGGCGAAACCGGTCGGAGTGTTCCAAGAAGGAACGATGGATGGTACTTAAGGCTGGAGGACGGGCACATTCAGTAGTAGCCAAGCAGGAACTCTGGATGGTGCCTAAAGCTAAAGCACAAGGTGCATTCATTTGGACAACAGCAACAGTCTGAGGTGCGGGCCAGAACCAAGAGGCAGACAACATAGGGAGGGCGTTTCCCCCCTCTGCCCACCATTTTAAAACCTAACTTTTGCAAGTGACGCACTAAGGACTTGGTCTGTTTGTTTGTAGCTCCCTGATGAGCCGCAAGATGGCGAAACCGGTCGGAGTGTTCCAAGAAGGAACGATGGATGGTACTTAAGGCTGGAGGACGGGCACATTCAGTAGTAGCCAAGCAGGAACTCTGGATGGTGCCTAAAGCTAAAGCACAAGGTGCATTCATTTGGACAACAGCAACAGTCTGAGGTGCGGGCCAGAACCAAGAGGCAGACAACATAGGGAGGGCGTTTCCCCCCTCTGCCCACCATTTTAAAACCTAACTTTTGCAAGTGACGCACTAAGGACTTGGTCTGTTTGTTTGTAGCTCCCTGATGAGCCGCAAGATGGCGAAACCGGTCGGAGTGTTCCAAGAAGGAACGATGGATGGTACTTAAGGCTGGAGGACGGGCACATTCAGTAGTAGCCAAGCAGGAACTCTGGATGGTGCCTAAAGCTAAAGCACAAGGTGCATTCATTTGGACAACAGCAACAGTCTGAGGTGCGGGCCAGAACCAAGAGGCAGACAACATAGGGAGGGCGTTTCCCCCCTCTGCCCACCATTTTAAAACCTAACTTTTGCAAGTGACGCACTAAGGACTTGGTCTGTTTGTTTGTAGCTCCCTGATGAGCCGCAAGATGGCGAAACCGGTCGGAGTGTTCCAAGAAGGAACGATGGATGGTACTTAAGGCTGGAGGACGGGCACATTCAGTAGTAGCCAAGCAGGAACTCTGGATGGTGCCTAAAGCTAAAGCACAAGGTGCATTCATTTGGACAACAGCAACAGTCTGAGGTGCGGGCCAGAACCAAGAGGCAGACAACATAGGGAGGGCGTTTCCCCCCTCTGCCCACCATTTTAAAACCTAACTTTTGCAAGTGACGCACTAAGGACTTGGTCTGTTTGTTTGTAGCTCCCTGATGAGCCGCAAGATGGCGAAACCGGTCGGAGTGTTCCAAGAAGGAACGATGGATGGTACTTAAGGCTGGAGGACGGGCACATTCAGTAGTAGCCAAGCAGGAACTCTGGATGGTGCCTAAAGCTAAAGCACAAGGTGCATTCATTTGGACAACAGCAACAGTCTGAGGTGCGGGCCAGAACCAAGAGGCAGACAACATAGGGAGGGCGTTTCCCCCCTCTGCCCACCATTTTAAAACCTAACTTTTGCAAGTGACGCACTAAGGACTTGGTCTGTTTGTTTGTAGCTCCCTGATGAGCCGCAAGATGGCGAAACCGGTCGGAGTGTTCCAAGAAGGAACGATGGATGGTACTTAAGGCTGGAGGACGGGCACATTCAGTAGTAGCCAAGCAGGAACTCTGGATGGTGCCTAAAGCTAAAGCACAAGGTGCATTCATTTGGACAACAGCAACAGTCTGAGGTGCGGGCCAGAACCAAGAGGCAGACAACATAGGGAGGGCGTTTCCCCCCTCTGCCCACCATTTTAAAACCTAACCCTAACCCTAACCCTAACCCTAACCCTAACCCTAACCCTAACCCTAACCCTAACCCTAACCCTAACCCTAACCCTAACCCTAACCCTAACCCTAACCCTAACCCTAACCCTAACCCTAACCCTAACCCTAACCCTAACCCTAACCCTAACCCTAACCCTAACCCTAACCCTAACCCTAACCCTAACCCTAACCCTAACCCTAACCCTAATGCAGCGTAACCCTAACCCTAACCCTAATGCAGCATTCACTAACCCTAACCCTAACCCTAACCCTAACCCTAACCCTAACCCTAACCCTAACCCTAACCCTAACCCTAACCCTAACCCTAACCCTAACCCTAACCCTAACCCTAACCCTAACCCTAACCCTAACCCTAACCCTAACCCTAACCCTAACCCTAACCCTAACCCTAACACATTCAGTAGTAGCCAAGCAGGAACTCTGGATGGTGCCTAAAGCTA